>NC_071089.1:120756554-121049054 GCF_027358695.1 Spea bombifrons | reverse complement strand
CCCCCCGAATGTGCTGAATCTCCGACGTTACGTACACAGGAATGCGAAGTCTAGTTTCGGGAAGAGTTCAATTAATATTCCCGGCTGGGGGATGGTCAGGAAACCCCATCCTGTTCTGTGGCTTCCTTTGTATCCTGGCAATCTATATTTCGGATTACTAGGTCGTCCTTCCACGACATGTCCTTGGTGGTCCCCACAGAGTCCTCGTACATTTTTCTCCAGAACGACTCCATCTTGCCCACGTGGACCCGTTGGTGTCGGACCAAGGTAGAGTGTTGGGTGAAGCTCTTCCCGCACTGCGTGCAGATATAAGGGCGGAAGCCGGTGTGGATCTGCTGATGAGCTTTCAGGTTGGAGATCTTGCTGAACCCCTTTTGGCACACGTCGCACGTGTAGGGCTTCTCCCCGGTGTGTATCTTCTGGTGTCCTGTGAGGTGGGAATGTTCACTGAAACACTTGCCGCACTCGGCGCACTTATACGGCCTCTCGCCGGTATGCGTCCGTACGTGGTTGCTTAGGTGCCCCTTCTGGCTGAACGTCTTGTCGCACTGCGAACACTTGTACGGGCGAGCGCCGGAATGTTTCCTGCGATGGCGCACCAGGCTGGAGTGCTGGCTGAAACAGATCTCGCACTCCGGGCATTTGTACGGCTTCTCCCCCGTGTGGATCCTCTGGTGGACAATAAGGTTTGAATTCTCGCTGAAGCACTTCTCGCACATGTCGCACTTGTACCGCTTCTCCCCCGAGTGGACCCGGAGGTGGACAGTGAGGTGGGAGTTCTCACTGAAGGACTTGTCGCACTTGGTGCATTTGAACGGACGTTCCCCCGTGTGAATCCGGCGGTGAGCCTTGAGGTGAGAGTTTCTGGTGAAGCCGTTTCCGCACTCTGAGCACCGATATCGCTTCTCTTCCATCAGCATCAGGCGTTTCTTGCTGTGGACGCTGTAGTTTTCGTAGAAACCTCGGTCAAACTCGCTTCGCGGGACTCTCTGCTGGTCCCGAATCATGAGAGAGGGAGGGTGCGTCAAGCTGCTCAGATACTTCTCAAACTCCAGAGCGTTTTCCAAAGTGTACTCCTGCGGCAGAGCCCGGTTCAGCGCGATTCCGGTTTCGGTAAAGAGGAACACGTTGTCTCCGTCAGGACCGATCAGCGGCACCTGAGTGCTCAGCCTGCCACTCTCTCCGGCCGGAGTGTCCGTGCTGGCGTCGCTTCCAGGCTCAACCTCTGGGGAAACAAACAGAGTAAAGGCTACCACACTGGGCTATGTTCACTAAAAAGCAAAGGATTGTCAGAATGCGACCTACAGACTGACCTGCAGGGAGTAAACACCCCCCCGGAGGATCAATTCCTAAAAGATCCATTAACCAAGTACCAGCAGAGGAAGGAGAGGACTTCTACTCATTATAATGATGGACTTTTAACGAGCTAATTAACACCAAGCAGTTAGAGCGGTGATTTGGTCCCATTAGGGAACAGATAATGTGTTTTTGATAAAGCAATAAACGGCACTGGATGGCAGGAGTCCGCATGTACGGCGGCGGCGGCGGCGGCTGCTACGCTGATGGCTCACTGATCCCTGGACATTACTGCCCCTTAAATAAACAATTTTAGTGGGACTGCGACACAGCAGTAAGATGTCATATCAGCGGAGCGTCCACTCACTGGTGGGGTCGTCCGTTTGATCGACGTTGTCTTCGGACTCCGTCTTGCAGCTGACAGACCTTGTCTCCTCATCCTCGATCTCCTTCAGACCGGACAGAGACTCCTGCTCCTCTTCCTCCCGTTTGACCGCCACCGGCCGGGGCTGAGTGGGAGACGTGGCTGGTAAACAAATGACACGCGTGAAGGCATTGCATTGCCATATAATAGATGGCCTTGCGTGCGAGCATGCGTATCGATGTGACGCGGGTGGATCGTTACCTCTGTCCTCACACTCCGGCTCCGAGTAATACGGTGCCTCCCCGAGCTTGACTTTCATGGGATGTTCCGGTTTGCGCGTGCGACTTCCTGCCACGAGATCATGGAGATTAAGTGGATTTATCACGGCACAAATCTCACCTGAAAACCTTACACAAACAATCGACACGTTAACACCTTTACTCCCGGATCCCGATTCTTCGTTAAGCCGAGGCAAGCCTGCATTATCTGGGGATCGGGCTACGGTCTTCTGCTCTACCGAGACAATAAAACATTTCCCGCTACGACTGCTGCGTAAAGTAACACACGGGGAGGAAATAAAGAGCTCGCGCCGACTACAGAAATCGCGCGTATCGCAAACAACCATATTGTTTGCTGTGAGTCGAGTGGACACTTACCTCTGGGGGAGTCGGTCGGGGGCTGCGCTCTCGCTCTGTCGGTGGAGTTTTTATGAACGCTCCACTTCTCCTGTTCAATCCGCAGCAAAATATCAGGCACCAGCACGGCACTGCCTGGCAGAGAACATCGGCATAAAACACCCGCCGGCAACGTAAGCGGCTCCGACA
This sequence comes from Spea bombifrons, assembly GCF_027358695.1. NCBI lineage: Eukaryota > Metazoa > Chordata > Amphibia > Anura > Pelobatidae > Spea > Spea bombifrons. Next base: position 121,046,570 of record NC_071089.1, on the reverse strand, counting down.
CGCACAGCACAACACTCCCGACACGAGCCGCGGCACGCAGCCGGATGGTAGCCCCGCTCTCCGCTAGAGCTGCACACTCGGTGGCACCGGACACCGTGTCCCCTCGTTACATTTTGTCCCGCACGCGGAGGGCCCTCTGAGATTCACTCACTTGTGGAACGGCTCTCCCGCCATCTTTTGTCTTGTGAATTCTCCAACTTCACCAGCAGGTCTGGATTCAGGATCCTGTAGCCTGCAAGATACCGTCACAAATACACAGCTGTTCAAAAGTTTGGGGTCACTCGGCTGTTTTCATGGGAAACAAGGAGATTTCTGGCTGTAACATAATTACAAAAGGGTTTTCTAACCATCAATTATCCTTTTATACTAAAACTTGGATCAGCGAACACAACGTGCCATTGGGACACGGGAGTGATGGGAGTGATAAAGGGCCATTGGAACACAGGAGTGATGGGAGTGATAAAGGGCCATTGGAACACAGGAGTGATGGGAGTGATAAAGGGCCATTGGAACACAGGAGTGATGGGAGTGATAAGGGGCCATTGAAACACAGGAGTGATAAAGGGCCATTGGAACACAGGAGTGATGGGAGTGATAAAGAGCCATTGGAACACAGGAGTGATGGGAGTGATAAAGGGCCATTGGAACACAGGAGTGATGGGAGTGATAAAGGGCCATTGGAACACAGGAGCGATGGGAGTGATAAAGGGCCATTGGAACACAGGAGTGATGGGAGTGATAAAGGGCCATTGGAACACAGGAGTGATGGGAGTGATAAAGGGCCATTAGAACACAGGAGTGATGGGAGTGATAAAGGGCCATTGGAACACAGGAGTGATGGGAGTGATAAAAGGCCTCTGTACGCCTACAAAGAGATTCCATTAAAATTCAGCCATTTCCAGCTACAATAGTCAATTACAACATTAACCCCGTGTCTGCTACACCAACACCCAAACACACACACACCAGGACAGGCTCTGCCACACTGAAACCCCGCCCCCTCGAACATCACACCCAGGAACACAGCAGAGTCACATGATTTTACATCACTTCCCTTGCGGGACTGTGCCGGAAATCTGTAGTTCAGGTAAGGAGGCGGGCGGGATTGGCCACACACGTGGCGGGAGCGGGCGGGATTGGCCACAAAATCATGGGAGCGGGATTAAAAAACCAGTCCCGCGCAGAGCTGCAGCTCCAACGTTAATCCGGCCCTGACGGAGTCCCAACATCCGCTACACCCAGGCGGCGGGGCGGAGGATTCTTACCCAGATCTCGGAGGGCCGTGTGGATTTCTTTCATGGCGTTTCTGTACAGCTCCCGCTGCCACTCCTCCATGATGCCCCAGTCGTCTTCATCAAAACACGCCGCCACGTCGTGGAACGTCACAGTCACCTGACAAAAGGGGGGAGGACACGTGTTACATGCGTGTATTCCAAGCAAGCATTCTGCCTCTATACCCTACTAGGCCTGGGGGAGGGGGGTGATGTCTAACGTGTCTGTGCTACCCCGCTGTTAACCCTTCAGGTTTATTTTAGTGGCCCCTCTAAAATTCCTGCACCCCATCCAATGAAGCTGTAGAGCGTGGCCCTCGCTGGTGGTTGTACCGGCGGACGGGGTAACTAGGGGGCAGACTTCGCTGGTGGTTGTACCGGCGGACGGGGTAACTAGGGGGCAGACTTCCCACCGGCGGTCCAGCCCGGTCTCACCATCGCAGACGTCGAGCCGCATTTTCTTCTCTCCGTTCCGGTTTTGCGTTTTTCCATCTGGGAGGTGAAATCGGCCGGCGGCGGCGGCTCCTCGATTCTGCCGACAAACAAACCGGCGGTGAGAAATAATTGGGGAGGGAGGCGGGGGAGACCCACAAATGGTTCATACTGTGCATAAAGAGTTAACTCCACGCATGAGATAAAAAGTCCTCCTCTTCCTGCATTGGGCTGAATGCACTCGGCGAGTAACGGGGGGGGGGGGTGTCATCCCAAAACACGGGGCCCCCGGGGCCACGGGTAACTAACGGGGTATAACGAGGAGCTCACTGATGGGGGGGCGGCTTGTAAATAATTAATGGCGGATTAGATTGTCAGCTCTGAGGATGCGCTTCCTTTAGTCTGTTTTCACAAATTCAGCATCTGATTTAATTTGTCAGCTCTTGGGCCCAGAAGGCTCTGATGATGTCATCTGGTTAACTGCCAATTAGATTGCAAGCTCCTGGGCTAAGAAGGTATATGGGTAATTAGATTGCAAGCTCCTGGGCTCAGCAGGTATACGGGCAATTAGATAGTATGCTCCTGGGCTCAGCAGGTATATGTATAATTAGATTGCAAGCTCCTGGGCTCAACTGGTATATGTGTAATTCGATTGCAAGCTCCGGGGCTCAGCTGGTATATGGGCAATTATATAGTATGGTCCTGGGCTCAGCAGGTATATGTATAATTAGATTGCAAGCTCCTGGGCTCAGCTGGTATATGGGCAATTATATAGTATGCTCCTGGGCTCAGCAGGTATATGTATAATTAGATTGCAAGCTCCTGGGCTCAGCTGGTATATGTGTAATTAGATTGGAAGCTCCTGGGCTCAGCTGGTGTATGTGTAATTAGATTGGAAGCTCCTGGGCTCAGCTGGTGTATGTGTAATTAGATTGGAAGCTCCTGGGCTCAGCTGGTATATGTGTAATTAGATTGGAAGCTCCTGGGCTCAGCTGATATTTGTGCAATTAGACTGTGAGCTCCTGGGCTCAGCAGGTTCTCCTGTGATGGAGGCCAGCAGGCTTATTTCTAATTAGACTGTTAGCTCCTTGGCCCAGCACGTGTCGCCGGGAGTCAGATTCTTGCAGCGGTTCCCTGTCCGCCGACACGCCCCCAGCTTTTAACAAATTAACTCACCCGGCTGTCAATGAAAGCCACCGTAGAAGCCTTTTCTGAAGCCACCGGAACCGGAAATAATGTCCGTGCGTGAAGCAAAGCGCAAGCGCCACACAAAGACGCCAGCAAGGAAAGGGTAAATCGCGCTTGCGCAGAGACGCTACTGCGCTTCGATCCATCTGTGAGGAGCAACGCGACAGCGCCATGTTACCAACAACCACATAGTAACCCCGCGTTTATACCGCGACATGTATGTCGCACAGTGACTAAAACTAGCAAGTGCCGCCCTACCAGCGGGAATACGGTAACCTGACCCTGCTAGACAATATGCGGACACTCGCTCAGCAGGTGATTGGCGCCGAGTCCCTGCTGCAATTAACCCTTCATACAGAGGAGGCCTTTCAAATCACATACAGTGGGGATCAGGGCCATGAGCATTTTCAAAGAATTAACAACCCTGTTACCAGAAATGAACAGTTTCGGAGGATTAACCCCTCTGTTACCAAACATGATCAGTTTAAGAAAATGAATGCCTCTATTGCCAGACATAAGCAGTTTCAGGGAATTAACCCCTCTATTACCAGACATAAGCAGTTTCACGGAATTAACCCCTTTATTACCAGGCATGAGCAGTTTCAGAAAATGAATGTCTCTATTGCCAGACATAAGCAGGTTCACAGAATTAACTCCTTTATTACCAGGCAGGAGCAGTTTCAGAGAACGAATGCCTCTATTGACAGACCAGGGCCGTAGGAAGGGTGAGGCGGGAGAGCGCCCGATCAGCTGCTGCAGCCTGCAGGACTGGTTGGGGAGATCGCAGTTCCTCGGCTTCTGTGCTCCCTAGTCACTACACACTGGGAAATGACGCAGAGCGGAGGGATATGATGTCATCCCCAGCGCATAGTGATTAGGGAGCACTAAAGCAGAGGTTTGGAATGGTAGACCTTGCGCTCCCACAGAGGTGTATGGGCAGGTGTGTATATGAGCAGTGTAGGTATTTGTGTGTTTGTAAGCTGGTGTGTGTATGTGCGTATGTGTGTGTAAAGGCGGGTTTGTAAGGGCAGTGTATGTGTATATGTGTGTGTAAGGGCAGTGTATGTGTATATGTGTGTGTAAAAGCAGGGGTATGTGTATATGTGTGTTAATGGGCAGGTGTCACGTGCGGGGTCCATACAGACGACTGTAATGACCCACAGCGCCCAATGGAATTTCACGAGTCACCATGCAGGAGCGGCGACACAGGGCCAGATGCAGGGTAACCACACTTCCCCGAGTGCTGGGCCATCAGGATTGCGTGGCTACCTCAAGATTGTAAGCTTGCGAGCCGAGTCTCTCCACCTAATGTATCGGTTTGTCTTAGTCTGTCAATTCTCGTCTTGTCAAACCCATTGAATATATGGATTGTATTAAGTGCTGCGTACACGGTTGGCGCTATATAAATAAAAGATAATAATAATAGATACCAGGATGCTGAAACAGCAGCGGGAGGTATCCGGTACAGATAACAGGATATAGAGATATCTTGCAGCTAAGGACAGCAAAGGCAGGACAGAGCCAAAGGAGTAGAAACAGGAATACAGGGACAGGATACACACAAGATCCGACGTAAACAGGACAGGACACCCCGCTACCCGGGGCTCAGGACAGGACACCCCTCTACCCGGGGCTCAGGACAGGACACCCCTCTGCCCGGGGCTCAGGACAGGACACCCCTCTACCCGGGGCTCAGGACAGGACATCCCTCTGCCGGGGCTCAGGACACCCCTCTACCCGGGGCTCAGGACAGGACACCCCTCTACCCGGGGCTCAGGACAGGACATCCCTCTGCCCGGGGCTCAGGACACTCCTCTACCCGGGGCTCAGGACAGGACACCCCTCTGCCAGGGCTCAGGACAGGACACCCCTCTGCCGGGGCTCAGGACAGGACACCCCTCTACCCGGGGCTCAGGACAGGACACCCCTCTGCCCGGGGCTCAGGACAGGACACCCCTCTACCCGGGGCTCAGGACAGGACATCCCTCTGCCGGGGCTCAGGACACCCCTCTACCCGGGGCTCAGGACAGGACACCCCTCTGCCAGGGCTCAGGACAGGACACCCCTCTGCCGGGGCTCAGGACAGGACAACAGAGCACAGGGCTCACAAGACTGACCAGGTTACACATGACCAGACTATACAGGTATAAAAGGACAGACCAGACAAGGACATGACTAGAACCCCTTTGTAAAATAATACGATCGGGGATTCCGTCACATATTATGGCCACAGCATGCTGGAATACGTGTTGTTTTTTATCTTTCCATGCACTTTTTTTTATCACCAGCCTTTAAGTTTGCAGTAGTATTTTTGTATTTGTGTTTTCCCCACGCACGTTGTACTTTAGGTATGAATTTACAGCTCCTGAGTACAGCGATACCCCACATGCATGGGTTTGTGAAGTTTTTGGGGGGCAAAAGGGTCACATTTGGGACGTGTGCATTTTTCAAATTAGAAATTAGACATAGGGTGTAACGGTCGTATGGAAGAACTGTTAGAATTGAGATAAAGCACTAATTTTAGGACTTGCTCATAAAAATATTTATACATATATATATGTATATATTTTTTTATTTTTTTTTTTAACATTTTTTGGAACTGGAAGGTCCCCCAATGGTGACATCAGTGGAAAATAATTTTTACATGTTACTTTTTTTTTTTTGCTATTTTTATATTTTTCTTATTTTTTTCACTAATCCCATTGTGATTAGAAAGCTGGGCTCCATTGACTCGCATGGTTGAAAGCAGTAGCTGTATTCAACCTGCAGGGGGAGCCAGAGTTCTCAGGAGGGTCTGGAGAGAGCCTCTTGGAAATTTTGGCAACTTTATTTTTTTAAAGGACGCGCCGCCATATTGTGAGTGGCAAAATCTCACAGTGGAATTTCAGCTACACCATTGAAATTTAGGAGGCGATCGTCCTGGCACGTCTCTAAGTGACTGTTATTGCGTGACGTGCCATAAAGTGGACCACAAGTGGCATCTCACGTAAACAGTGTTTTATAGGAAGAAACTGGCCCCGTTTAACCACCAGAATAGAGAGATGGTTTAAGGGGGGTTATTCTGTCTACGGGGTGACTTTAGGCGCCGTACAAAGCCCATGCCGGCATAAATGACCCCCCCCAGTTAATGTTTAGTTAACGAAGCCCCCTGCTGGTAAAGACGGACCTCACACGGACTCCTCCATCTCCGGCCGCCTCGTCTATTACTTTTGATGTCAATTTTTGTTCATGGTTACCGCGTCGGGTTTTTTCGTACTTCCCAGAAACCTTTTTTTCATGAGAAAATCAATTTAATGGCAAAAAAAGCTATTTGTGTTAAAAGAGCATGAATGCGTTCATTGGAATCGGCTGCTATGGGGGCAGAAAGGCAGACGCCTCGCAGAGTTTCGTTAAAATGAGCCGGTCCGGAACCTGTGCGTAAGTGATACGGCGAAACTCAAAACGTTTGCCCCTTTTACCCCACTATTGGATGCTGCGTGGAAAGAGAGCCAGCTACGCGCAGGCTTTGACCAGACCTACATATACAGCTAAAGGTCTTCTTCAGGAATCTAACAGAGCAAAGGCTCTCCTTGGTGCAGATCCCCAGCAGGAGGCACCGCGGATGACCCCACGGCGTGAAAGACCCCCTGCGCAGAGCACACCTTGCTTATCGAGAAGCTAGGAGGGCGTCGGGGTAAGTTCAGCAGTCTTCGGTGTGGTGGTTCCTTTCGTGGACCCGTAAGTTAGACTTCTGGTGGAAGCTTTTGTCGCAGTGTTTGCATTTGTAGGGTCGCTCCCCCGTGTGCGTCCTCTGGTGGTCCTTCAGATTGGACTTCTTGCGGAAGTACTTCCCGCACGTGGCGCACTGGTACGGCTTCTCGCCCGTGTGGATCCGCTGGTGCCGCGCAAAGCTGGAATTGTCCCGGAAACACTTGTCGCACTCGGGGCATTTGTAGGGCCGCTCGCCCGTGTGGGTCCGTAGGTGGATCTTCAGGTGGGAGCTGCGGATGAAGCTCTTCTCGCAGTCCGTGCACTTGTAGGGCCGCTCCCCGGTGTGCGTCCTCATGTGCACCTGGAAGCTGGAATTGTTGCAGAACGTTTTTCCGCACACGCTACAGATAATAAACGTCTGCCCCCTTTGCTGGAAGCCGAAGCCCTTCGCAAAGGCCGAGAACGGGAAGATCTCCTCGCCGCTGCGGGCCGGAGCGTAAGGAAACTTAACGCCGGTCAGGCTGGACTCGCACTCCATTAACAAGCGAGGCAGTCGGGGGCCCGCGCTCTCTTTGGGTTCACTTTGCTTGTTTTGGTTGGAGTTATGAAGAGCAGCGACGGGTTTTATTTGGCGAGCTACGCCTTTCCGCCTTCGTGTCCTGACTCGGTGAGCCGGATCCGGGGCTTCTTCGCCGGTCGGGCTCCGGGATCTCAGTCTCACTTTATCCGGACTCCACGCCTGGACGGCCTCTTGAGCTGTAAAAAAAAGAAATAAAATGTCTGTAACCGGATTTAACAGGAACCTCCAGCCATCATATGTACTTTCACGCACATGACTGCCAAGCAGTCCCTGTAAATTGTCACACGTGTGCAGGAAGTAGAAACAGGCTCAACTCATTCATACGCCCGCGCGGTGTACTCGCTTCCTGTCAGCGCTGTCTCAGCGATAGCTCCGGGGCCGGTCCGAGGTGATAGAGCTCCAAGGGTCCGAGCTTCTTCCATAATCAATTCGATTTGCTTCTTCAGGACTAATTATACTCACTGGGAGGGTGGGGGGATTCTCATGTCGGGGGATGTTGGAATGAACACAGATGCTTTGTGGCCCCCGGTGCGGGAAGGCGAGATCTATCGTCTTCAGATTAGTTTGGCTATTTGCAGCATATTTATGAAGCCGGATTTTGCGAGCTTGAGGTTCTTTGCTATCCTCATACGAAATAAACACGAGGGCCGCGTATAATTCCCTCGCAGCAGCGGGGCGGCCCCGAGGAAGACGAGGGGGACTCGCGTGTTACGGAGGGGTGCGGAACAAACCCGCTCTAAAAACCTCTTACCTGAAGCCGGGCCGTTAATGGCGTCTTCATGATCCTCAGCGGCAGAGTCCATCTCGCTCTTCACCACTACAGTGTAGGGCGCTTCCCCAACGCAACGTTCTGCGAAAACACGAGAGGGGCTTTAGCATCGTGTGTGCGGCCCCCGGCCTGTCTGTTACACGTTAGTAGAGCGCAGCCCCCGGCCCGTCCGTTACATGTTATTAGAGCGCAGCCCCCAGTCTGTCCGTTACGCGTTATTAGAGCGCAGCCCCCGGTCTGTCCGTTACGCGTTATTAGAGCGCAGCCCCCGGTCTGTCTGTTACACGTTAGTAGAGCGCAGCCCCCGGCCCGTCCGTTACATGTTATTAGAGCGCAGCCCCCGGTCCGTCTGTTACGCGTTACTAGAGCGCAGCCCCTGGCCTGTGCGTTACGCGTTATTAGAGCGCAGCCCCCGGCCTGTCTGTTACACGTGATATAGCACCGATTACCTGAGCTCGCGCTCTCGTTGCTCTCCTCCGTCTGGGAGTCATACGCCGGGCTGTACGCCTCCTCTTCTTGCTTAACATTCAGGTAAAGGTTGGATCCGCAAACTTGTAAAACACAAAGTAAGAGCGTTAACCCCTCGGACGGCTCTGATCCCATCTCTACAGCCGAGGGGTGCGGGGCAGGAGCATCGCGGGGCAGGAGCATCGCGGGGCTGGGGCATCGCTGCGCGGGGACCAAACACTCACCCGAATCTCGTTTCACATCCGCTTCAGAGCTGCTGAGCTCGCCGGAGGCCGTGGACTCGCCGTGATAATTTACCCTCAACAGGATATCAGGGGCAAAACACGAGTCTGCAAACACAAACAGCGCGTTTAGGCGTAGAGCCGAGGCGCTCCATGCAGCCCTTTCATACGCGGCTACGAGGGGGTAACGCGGGCGCCGTCTGAGTAACACGATCTATAACATAACGATCGGCCGTGTATTATATGTATATATATATAATATTCAGTAAGGGGGGCGGGGGAGACGCTGGAAATTTACCCTCCTTGGGGCTCCTGGACCGGCGGCTCGGCTCGTCCTTCCTCACTACCCGGAAAAGGATTTCCGAATTCTCGATGCGGTATCCTGGAGAGGAAAAGAGAAACCCCAGTCTGCTTAACTGTGCGAGACAGCGAGACATCATGCAGCTCTGCATACAGCCAGCCAATCGCGGCATGCGCAAACCCGGCCAAGCGGCCAATCGCGGCATGCGCAAACCCGGCCAATCGCGGCATGTGCAGCACGTGCAAACCCAGCCAAGTGGCCAATCGCAGCACGGGCAAACCCGGCCAATCGCGGCATGCGCAAACCCGGCCAAGCGGCCAATCGCGGCACACGCAAACCCGGCCAATCGCGGCGCATGCAAACCCGGCCAAGCGGCCAATCGCAGCACACGCAAACCCGGCCAATCGCGGCATGCGCAAACCCGGCCTATCGCGACACACGCAAACCCGGCCTATCGCGGCACACGCAAACCCGGCCAAGCTGCCAATCGCGGCACACGCAAACCCGGCCAAGCGGGCAATCGCAGCGCACGCAAACCCGGCCAAGCGCGGTTGTAGCAATGTCCCCTCTTGGCGGAGGATACATGTACCCACTACACCAGCAAAAACATACCCAGGTCCTGCAGGACGCTGTGGATTTCCTGCATCACTTTCTTGTACAGATCCTTCTGCCACGGCTCCAGCAGATCCCACTCCTGCTGCGAGAACGAGGCAGCCACGTCCGAGAACGAGACGGAGGCCTGGAGGAGCATATAATGAGCCAACGGAAACCGCGGAACAGCCAACATATTCTCCCCCCCCGGCGCTTTACATTGCATGTGACCCCCCCCCTGCCCCTAGCTGGCTTAGCAGACGCGGCGCGCAGGAGTTTGTTTAGACCCCTCGTGCGTAGAAAGCGCCCCACCGACTTCACTCTCCTTCCACTAATTATCTGCTTCATGCAGTCATCGGTGAAGAATAGTTGGACCATGTGGAAGGAGGGCAGCTACAGCAGCAGGGCTGCATCTTCTGTGACAGCTAAGCGATTTATAGTATTTCAATGGCTGTAGTTTTTGCCCCATAATATAAATGTTTTCAGGCAGCCGCATATCAGCTGTTTGTATGATTCTCGCTCCGTTATCTGATCCCCGATCTACTAAACCCCCCGACTCCTTATCATACTGCCTGTGGGGAACAATAGGATGGCTCAGTCTTAATCACCCAATTGGACTCTCTGACTAATAGAAGTCTATGGAGGGACGGACTTCATTAGCATCGCCATAAAGCATCAGCTCAGTGTGGGGTTTGAGCCGGGAAAGTCACCCAAAATATCATATGACTGACAGCAATGGCGGCCTGCAAAAAACCCCAATGACCTTCAAAATAATGGATGTCCTCCCCGGCCCAGCTTTAACCAATACCCCGAGACGCTGCGCCGGGGGCTGGAGAGGTAACGTACCCGCTGAGGTGCATTCATCGTGACGTCTCTTCTCTGACCAGGGCCGCGGCTCGCTTACCTGTACCTGAAAGACAACGTGGACACCGATTACATGGCGAGGCCAGCGCAAAGGGTTAATTAAAGAGACGCCACTGTGAGGCGCGGGCAGACAGATGGTTTTTAGGTGGAAGCGTCAGGATCCGGCGAGGGACTGAATGTGAGGATGAAGGAGAGGCTTGAATGACCCCAAGGCATCGGGTCCGGTTAGCGGGAGAGACAGCTGTGTTGTTAATGGAGAATTCAGGTTCAGGGGTGGAGATGGAAGCTACCGCGTGATGTCCAAGGAGAAGAGCAGACAGTTGGAGACCCCGGGACATGATGGCACATGAGCTTTAATAAGGACTGGGCTCTGACCCCGGGGCAGAAGAGGCGGGATACAGCCGGTGCATCCACCCTCCCTCGCCCCAGGGCAGTAGTTTATCCAGATCACCAGCGCGCATGTTTGCAAACTTCAGCTGCTTAATTGTCAGATAAGGACAGAGACATCTTCCCCAGCCGCAGATAACCACCCCTCCCCGCAGATAATTACCCCCGACGGCCCCTCCCCAGCAGCTTCAAGGACATTGACTCATGTAACCCCCATCTAGTAACCCGGCTGAGAGCGGTTAATAAGCATCACTTGAAACCACAATTTACTGCCACTGATCCATTTTGCAGATTGAAAGAGTAAATAACACAAAACCTTCACTTTTCCTGTCACTGATTTCTAGGTCTAGAAAGTGAAGTGACTACAAATTCGCACCAAACACACACACACCAGGACAGGCTCTGCCACACCGACACCCCAAACACACACACCAGGACAGGCTCTGCCACACCGACACCCCAAACACACACACCAGGACAGGCTCTGCCCCACCGACACCCCAAACACACACACCAGGACAGGCTCTGCCCCACCGACACCCCAAACACACACACCAGGACAGGCTCTGCCCCACCGACACCCCAAACACACACACCAGGACAGGCTCTGCCACACCGACACCCCAAACACACACACCAGGACAGGCTCTGCCACTCCGACACCCGTGCAGTATAACGGTTATCGGGTCCTATCATTATTATTATGATCTTTTATTTATTTAGCAATCTACGGAGCGCTTCTACGGAGCGCTTCATACAATACATATATTCGACGAGATGACAATCGACAGACTAAAACAAATTACCCCAGGCGTGCTGTATATGGGGTAATATTCCATCAGATGTACCAGCGTGCAGCATATTGGGTACTATTACCCCAGGCGTGCTCTATATGGGGTATTATTACATCAGATGTCCCGGCGTGCAGAATATCGGGTACTATTACCCCAGGCGTGCTGTATATAGGGTATTATTACATCAGATGTCCCGGCGTGCAGCATATTGGGTACTATTACCCCAGGCATGCAGTATATGGGGTAATATTACATTAGATGTCCCGGCGTCCAGCATATCGGGTACTGTTACCCCAGGTGTGCTGTATATGGGGTATTTTTACATCAGGTGTCCCGGCGTGCAGAATATCGGGTACTATTACCCCAGGCGTGCGGTTTATGGGGGATTATTACATCAGGTGCCCCGGCGTGCAGAATATTGGGTACTATTACCCCAGGCGTGCGGTTTATGGGGGATAATTACATCAGGTGCCCCGGCGTGCAGAATATCGGGTACTATTACCCCAGGCATGCGGTATATGGGGTATTATTACATCAGATGTCCCGGCGTGCAGAATATCGGGTACTATTACCCCAGGCGTGCGGTATATGGGGGATTATTACATCAGATGTCCCGGCGTGCAGAATATCGGGTACTATTAACCCAGGCATGCGGTATATGGGGTATTATTACATCAGATGTCCCGGCGTGCAGAATATTGGGTACTATTACCCCAGGCATGCGGTATATGGGGGATTATTACATCAGGTGCCCCGGCATGCAGAATATCGGGTACTATTACCCCAGGTGTGCAGTATATCGGTTATGCTCAGACATTCAGTACATCAGGTATTATCACCCGTGGCATGCATTATACAGAGCCATATTACCCCAGGCCTGTGGTACATAGGGTATTATTACTCTGGCTGCCCCTGGCATGGGGTACACTGGCACCCGCTCTATATGTCACACTAATCACTGGAATGCTGGCCTCCTGGCAGGCTGTAGATATTCCCTGTGTCGGGTTAAGCAGCCCTGGCCGCATGTCCCCCCGCGGCACCCGTACACACACACATATACACATATACATGTTACATGTAACAAGCAATTCTCACCCTCAGCTCCGGAAAACAGGCGCAGAACCGACCCCTTACTGATCATGCGCAATACACGCCGCCTCCGCTGAGCCGTTCCGTCCCTACCGCGCATGCGCATCTCCTGCCTCATCGCAAGCTTGCTCGGGCCGCGTCTTGTACAGCGCAGGCGCACTGAGACCCTAAGCCCTAGCCTTAAACAAAGCTATAATCATTAGAGACAAAGCTCGCAGCTCTCTAGCAACAGCAGTACTACAACTCTCATGATGCTTTCCTGGGGGTAGCCATTAGCCGTAGCGTTGACGTTAGCTATCCATTGGACGTTTTGCCAGGACTAATGCTAGACAAACATCAGTTCACCTGCAGACGTGTCGTATTCCTGCTTCAATTAATTTTGACCAGTGTTTTGGCAGAGAACCCTTGCTACCTCTTGTTGGAAACCCGACACGTTGCCACTGTCGCTGAACGTTGGGATCCCTAATTATTAAAATGCCCTCTGCTGAGCCACGATCTTCTGAACGGTCTGGATACTGGATGCCTCCGACAGCATGGCTCCTAATTAGCGACATAGTAATATAGCGCCTGCCTTATGTCTCTTGTATTTACACCTTATGGGCCTTGCCACTCCGAGCTGAGTTCAAAACACACAAGGGACAAAACAGTTTGACCATCAATGACGCGTCAGCGGCCATGTTGTTGGAGACTCGGGACATAGAACGGAAGTTTATGTCGGTGTCACCATAATCTGTGCGCGGTGTAAGTGTCCAGCTCTACAATCACTGAAACCCTCCACAGCCCTCCAGCCAATACCCAACATGGCGGAGTGTGCTTCTCTAGCCACATACAAGTAGTAGCGTCACTTCCGACGGGTGCCTTGTCCATGCCAGTGCTCGGCTCATCTCTCCTGGCACCTAGCATGACGTCATGTCACCTCACCTGCTCTCGCAGTGATGTCACCGCTGGCTGAGAGGTGAGTAGCTTGGGGTGGGACAGTGAAGGGTGGGCAATAGCACAAAGAGAGTTAATCTCACTGTGACCAGAGCTGCCAGGTGCCCGTGCCAGGTGTGCCAGTCCCTCGGTATAATATAAACCCCTCTGAAGTCCTACTTTACAGCCGCAGGAACCAGTACAGACAATTCCCAGTTTCATGGGAACTACAACTCCCATGGTTCCCAGCAGCCGCTTGGCCAGATACCGGCTGGCTGTGTGTCATGAGATATGTCATTTTAAAGCAGCTGGGAAGCTGTTGGCTGTCCTGGCACCACCCAGATTCCTCTGGTCTCAATCATTAAGCAGTAGTACAGAGAGCGTGGAAGATAAGTGGAACAGCCTCCTAGCAGAGGTGGTAGAGGGTTAATACAGTGAGGTTATTAAAGATGCATGGGATAGACATACGGCTCCTGAATCGAGACCAACGACTGATTAAGGTTGGAATCTTTAGAGCAGGAGACTGGAGACAAGACGGGGGCCGGCGGAGCCTAAATGCTGAGTGACAGCACGATAAGACCCGGCCCCTGTTGTCTCCTGGTTTACAGTATGGAGGGGGGGTCTCTGGTTCTCCCGGAGTTCTCTCTAAATTCTCCTTCCCTCTCTGTGGTTTTCCCCAAGAAACCCCCGCCCTGGTTACCGGCCCCCGACGAGCTCATTGGGCCCGAAGCTCCTACAAGTGGCTGATTGAGCTCCGTTATTCAGCCTGTGCTACCCGGAGACGTAAAGTGAGGCTGAAGTGCTGTGCTGTGCTGCGCTGGGGCGGTGGTCGGGTGCATAAATAAATAATGTATGGATATAAGTCACCTGAGTAACGAGTTCGCTTCCCGCTTACGATTTGTTGTTTTTTGTGTTTTTTTAGGGTGGGTGAATTCTGCGCAGGATGGATAATGGGGGCCAAGAGACGTCCGATCTGGTAAATTATTCAAAATTAGCTTTTTCGAAAATTTTTATTTTGGAGATTTCTGGCCAACCGCATGATCTTTGGTACCCGTGCCTGGGAACTTCCTGGCTCCGGCTCCCGGGAGCCCGCCCTCTTCCGGGGAGGGGCCTTATAAAGGTCGTGGCTAGCCATTTGGAGTGGGAGTGGAATGGGGCAGGGAGGGGGCGTGGCTAAGTGCTGCTTCGGGCCCAGAGAGTTCCCAGGTACGTTGGTATCCTGTAACTATGTGACCGCCATCTTTGTCCAAGGTTGGTCTTTATGAGTAGTGGTCGGAGACCCCCCACGGACTCGGTCGTGTGCTGTGTTCGCAGGGCCGGATCACCTTTGAGGACGTGGCGGTTTATTTCTCGGAGGGCGAGTGGTCATCTCTGAGCCGATGGCAGAAGGACCTTTACAGGACTGTGATGAAGGACAATTACGAGATCGTCTCATCGCTGGGTAAGGCTCCACCTGGGCAGCGCCAGACGGCCGGCGGCCAGATGGGCAACAGACTTTGAGAGATGTCGGTTGAGACGTCATGCTGGTAAGCTCAGACCGTGGTGATGTTCTCACCTCGCGTCTCAGCCAATCAGCTGTGAGACGTCAGACGAGTCGCGAGGAAGGCTTCTTACGCCGCGTCTTTCTGCTTCAGGTTTCTCGGCCGCCGGCTCGGACAGCCACCTCGGGATGGGACGGGAACACAAAGCACCGGTCCATACGAAAGAAGAAGCCACCCCCCGCCAGCACGGTGCGTGCGCAATCATAGGTACATGTGATTGTTCTAGTATGTGAAGCTCATACCCCGCCTGATACCCAGACCGTGTTCTCTGAGGGCATCTGGGGGCACGTTTGGTACTAAGCAGTAGTTGAAGGGTTATGTGACCCACGTTACACCTCCTGGCATCCTCTGCATGTTCTGTATGAAAGGCTTGAAGACTTCTTGTTAAAATGGCCACTCGGGAGCAGTAACTGCCCCCCCCCCGCTCCACCACTAACAATAATCTGCCCTCCAAGTCGCGTAACGTTCTCGATCTCTCCTCTTCCGACAGATGCTGTGGCTTTTGTACGGGACGCAGCCGAGGCACCGAGACCCAGGGGTTTCAAAGCGGAGCGAGCATCTGAAGGGGGCGGCGGGTTCAAGAGCGGACGGGCCGCTGTTCAGCTGGGTTCTCGGGGCAAAGTAAAGCTGTTATCG
The DNA here is from genome assembly GCF_027358695.1 of Spea bombifrons. NCBI lineage: Eukaryota > Metazoa > Chordata > Amphibia > Anura > Pelobatidae > Spea > Spea bombifrons. The sequence goes on along the minus strand of NC_071089.1, from coordinate 121,030,836 downwards.
AGCAGACCCACGAATCATGAAGCCTGTCCCGGGGGAAGCTCGCACCATTCTCAGCTTCGAGGAGCCCGTTTGGGAGCCGTGACCGAGGAGGACCGGCTCCCAAAGCCGCGCAAGAAGAACGCAAGGCGGCCTTCATCAGCGTTTCACTCGAGGTACAAGAGGCAGAACGCTCATATTCCTGGCGCGATATTCCCCTGCGGCGTCTGCAAGAAAACCTTCGTTAATGTCTACCGTTTGAAGGCCCACTCCAGGGTGCATACTGGCGTGAAGCCGCACGTGTGCAGAGACTGCGGGAAGGGCTACTCCCGAGCGGACTACCTGCGGGCGCATCGTGTCGTCCATTCTGGAGAACAGCCTTTCCAGTGTCCCGAATGTGAGAAAAGCTTCAGCGAGAAAAAGATCCTCCGCAAACACCAGAAAGCCCACCATCCAAAGCCGGATCTAAACGGGGACCCTACGTTCGGAGAGGACCCCTCTGGAAATCCGTCGAAGCCCATCCCTAAAAAGAAGTACTTGTGCACCGTGTGCGACAAGAGCTTCACCAAGTCGTACAATCTGAAGGTCCATCAGAGGATCCACACCGGCGAGAAGCCTTATCAGTGCCCAAAGTGTGACAAGTGCTTCTCCCAGAACATCAGGCTGAAGATCCACAAGACCACCCATGAGGAGTGGGCGCACGAGGCGAGCCGCTTCAAGAGGGCAAAGCCCACCGCGCCGCTGGAGAAGCTCCATAAGTGTAACGTGTGTGAGAAGAGCTTCAGCAAATCCTATAGCCTTAAGGTCCACCTGAGGATCCACACCGGGGAGAAGCCGTATCAGTGCGGCGAATGCCACAAAAGCTTCTCTAAGAACAACCTGCTTACCGTCCACAAGAGGATCCACAGCGGGGAGAAGCCCTACCAGTGCATGGAGTGCCACAAGAGCTTCAGCGTCATCTCCCATCTGCGAGTCCACAAAAGGACACACACCGGGGAACGTCCGTACAGGTGCTCCGAGTGCGCCAAGAGCTTCAGCGACTACTCCTCCATGGTCCGGCACCAGAGGATACACACGGGCGCCAAGCCGTACCAATGCAACGTGTGCCAGAAGAGCTTCAGAGAGAAGTCTCACCTCACCGTCCACAAGAGAACGCACACAGGAGAGCGTCCGTATAAGTGTGCCCAATGCGACAAGACCTTCAGCGACTGCTCGTCTTTCGTGGAGCACCGCAGGAATCACACCGGCGCCCGGCCCTACCAGTGCGAGACTTGCCACAAGAGCTTCGCCAAAGCTTACACCCTGAAGATCCACCGCCGGGTCCACACCGGGGAGAGGCCCTATAAATGCGGCCGGTGCCCCCGGAGCTTCACGCTCGGCTACCAGCTCAAGGTCCACCAACGAACACACGACAGGAGCCCGGCGATGGCCGCCGGCACGGAAATCGCCACGGAAACGATCACGATAGAATAGCCAAGAGTTCAGCTGAGACAATTTCATTATAAATGGGAATCTAGAGACCGGATTCGCTCGGTTATAAGAAAAAAATCATCCAAACTCATAAACGAGGTCATCGGTTATTCAGACCCCGGATCGGTGGCCCCCTGCCTACTGAGCCTAAGGGCTTGTTACTCACTCCCGCTCCATCACGCTCCCGCTCCATCACGCTCCCGCTCCATCACACTTCTGCTCCCTCTCCATCACACTCTCACTCCCGCTCCATCACGCTCCCGCTCCATCACACTTCTGCTCCCTCTCCATCACACTCTCACTCCCGCTCCATCACACTCTCGCTCCATCACACTCTCACTCCCGCTCCATCACACTCCCGCTCCATCACGCTCTCGCTCCCGCTCCATCACGCTCCCGCTCCATCACGCTCTCGCTCCCGCTCCATCACGCTCTCGCTCCCGCTCCATCACGCTCTCGCTCCCGCTCCATCACGCTCCCGCTCCATCACGCTCTCGCTCCATCACGCTCTCGCTCCATCACGCTCTCGCTCCCGCTCCATCACGCTCCCGCTCCATCACACTCTCGCTCCCGCTCCATCACACTCTCGCTCCCGCTCCATCACACTCTCGCTCCCGCTCCATCACACTCCCGCTCCATCACACTCCTGCTCCCACTCCATCACACTCTCAAAAACAGTGCTTCGGATTCCCCCCCCCCGGGGTCGTCTTATATTCAGACTTTTTTCTGATTATGATTGACAGTGTGGGGGTGGTCTTATAATCGGGCAGATGAGGTTTGTCCTTATTTATACGCCCCCTGACACCCCCTCCGCCGCTCCGTGCGATTAAAGGCCAAGATGGAGACCGTGAGCGCCGTCTACGCATCGAGCTGGAACTTTTCGCATCTTGGGGGGAAATGGCGCTTTTGGTTAATTTACCCTCCCCCCCCCCGCCGGTAGGATGCCGCGCGGCCGCTGATGCAGATCGGGATCGTTTCATTAAAATGCCTCCGCTTTATACGATGGGTACGTGTGTAAACGCTTTATATGTGAACACGTTATAAATTATACAGAGCTGCTGTCATATAACTTATACATCGAGGAAGGGGAGGAATAAATATCCGGGGTCTATACTGCAGGGTAAAAGCTGATTGCTTCCTTGGCCCTGGAGAGAGGAAGAACTAAGCCGGCCCCCGTATAATGTACAGTGAAATATAGTTAAATCACCGAGCCGGCCCCCTATATAATGTATAGTTATATCAGTGACCAGCCCCCCTGTATAATGTATAGATAAATCAGAAGCCGGCCCCCTGTATAATGTATAGATAAATCAGTGACCGGCCCCCTGTATAATGTATAGATAAATCAGTGACCGGCCCCCTGTATAATGTATGGATAAATCAGAGACCGGCCCCCTGTATAATGTATGGATAAATCAGTGACCGGCCCCCTGTATAATGTATGGATAAATCAGAGACCGGCCCCCTGTATAATGTATGGATAAATCAGAGACCGGCCCCCTGTATAATGTATGGATAAATCAGAGACCGGCCCCCTGTATAATGTATGGATAAATCAGAGACCGGCCCCCTGTATAATGTATAGATAAATCAGTGACCGGCCCCCTGTATAATGTATGGATAAATCAGAGACCGGCCCCCTGTATAATGTATAGATAAATCAGCGAGCCGGCCCCCTGTATAATGTATAGATAAATCAGTGACCTGCCCCCTGTATAATGTATAGATAAATCAGTGACCTGCCCCCTGTATAATGTATAGATAAATCAGTGACCGGCCCCCTGTATAATGTATGGATAAATGAGAGACCGGCCCCTATATAATGCATAGTATTGGCTGGCTGGCCCCCCGGGGTCGCTTATTATAGAAGTTCATGTCACTCACCGGCCCCCGCACCGCGTCTCTTATCCGCGGGGCAGAGGGGGCGCCGTGGCCTCCACCAAAAGGGCCCCCAGTGCTGAATATAAAAATACCAACTGCTTGTTTCACCTGCAAATCCCCCCCCCCAAGAGCCTCCAGCGTGCCCCCCCCTTCTACCCAGAACCCGCCGGCAGATCGGCCCCATCCGGCCCTCGTCTAGTCGCCCGTTTCTCCTGCTGTAAAGACTCAAACCTTAATCAGTCGTTGGTCTTGTCTTAGATTCAGGAGCGGTATGTCTATCCCATGCATGTTTAATCCCCTCACCGTATTACCCTCTACCACCTGTGCTGGGAGGCTGTTCCACTTATATACTTCATAAATCTCTGCTGTGATATTCAGCATTTACCCCTTCCGGAGCGTATCTGTGCCAAGTGAGAGCTGTTTATTGCACCTCCGTCGTTGGGCTCTAAAGTCTGGCCAAGGGTTCTTTGCAGCGAAATCTGTATGTTTATAAGAACCTGGCACGCATCAGCAGGAGCGTTTCCCTTCGGTTTCCATGGTGACTGCTCCGTATTTATATTATAGCATATCTACACTTGGGACCCGGCACCCTGACAGGCGCAGACTTCATAATCTAGAAGGTTTGGGAAGAAATGTCTCGAGTTTCCGCGGGGAAACAGCGAACTTGAGGGCAAAAGAGGTTTTTGCCCACAACAAAGATGGCGTCGTAGTAGCGCGGATGGCCGATGAGCCCGTGCGTACTTTGGTCAGAGTGGACGCGCACGGGACTGAGGCCGCCGCTCCGCGCATGCGCTCTGTGCACCGGCCGCTGTACTGCGCACTCCCGCAGGTTGCAGACACTCTCTCTTGCACATGCGCAGAAGAAATTCCCCCTGCTTATTTTTTTTTACCTTTGGATACTTAATATTACGGCTGGAGGTGTGCTGATCTGCAGCAAGTGGGGAGCAGGTAAGGGCAGTGCATATTCGGGGTGCATGGGGGGGTTATATACATCTGGGCCTGTGAACCCCCACCCCCTATATAAGAACTGCCCTGCCCCCCCCAATAAGGATTACTCCTTTGCCTCTCTGCAACACTCAACAACTGCCTAACTCCTTTCACTTCCACACTGGGACCACCCCCTGCCCCCACCAAAAATGGCAACATTTTCCTGCCCCACCCCCGACTGAGACCACCCCATGCCCCCCAAAAAATGGGAACATTTCTCTGCTGCCTCCCCCCAAAAATGGAAACATTTCTTAGCCTTTAGCAGCGGTATTGCTCCTCAGCCTTTCACCTGCTAGCACTGGGATCTCCCCCTCTCTGCCTTCCAGTAATGGTATGACCCAAAACTTTCCCAACACTAGGACCAACATTTGGGTCAATCCTTTGCTCTCTCCAACTAATACTGCCCACTTATAATAGGACAACCACTCCCTCAATACTGGCCCCATGCCGATACGCCCTCGGCCCTGGGGCCGCCCATCTCCATGCACCGCTAGGCTCCGCTGCTACCACCAACGCTTGGGCATCACCTCCTCCCGGTACTACATTATGTATCTGCTACTTTCTTCAGGGACATCCTCTGCACCCTTGGCGAGAAGGGAGCGTATGGGTTCTTGTATTATAGCCATTAAGACAGCCCCGGAGATCGCAGTCACAAGATAACCCCGAGACCGTTCTGGATAGAACGTTATTATAGTTGATGCCCCTCTACAGAACCATCTAGAAAGAGTGACTCACAAGCTACAGAAGGATGGAAACCTTTATCTTAATTAATAATTAGACTATATTCTCATTGAGGGGTCATGAAGAGCTTCGTTGATTTGCCGGGGGGGGCCATCTCGCTTCTCTGATGACTTCTCTCTATATATTTCGGGTTGGAGACTCATATCCCCCCTCCTCCTGTATCGTCATCTTCATCACAAATGGAGGCTCACCTCATGGGAGACTTGGCTTTGGCGGAGAGTTTCCCCCAAGGATCTGGAGATTAAATTAGGTGGCTTCACACTTCCTCCTGGTGCTTCAGAAGAGGTGGGATCCATTATCGATGGTAACAGCGATAAGATGGCCCATCGTCCTCCTCGAAGGGTGGATCTGGTTCTCGCCCCATTGGTCTGCGGACGTCCACCTACAGGGCAGGAAGAGAGAGGGCAAAACGTGGGAGAAACGTGTCAGGAATGAGAGGAGATATAGAAAGGGTCGGGCAGCTCGGGATTGTAGGAACCGCCAACGAGGGGCGACTGCTGGCCAAATAAGGAGTGGGGGGTTTCGAGTTTTCCCCCGGGCACAAATGTCAGGGCAAATGGACAGTGCGGAAGGGGTGAAAGGTGGTAGGGTGAGGGCACTTCGGGAGAGGCTTGATGGATAATAAGAGGACATGGCAGTGCTGAGGGGATGCCGGGAGACACTGAAGTAAGGAGAGGAGTGGGAAGGGGACGGAGGGTGACCATAATGTCCCCTTATTGTTAGGCGGTACCCCAGCTTGGGGCATCAGATATGGAACCTCCTGGGAGACAGTGACGGGGAAGGTGGGGGAGAGACGGCGAGTAGGTATCAAAAAGTCTACTTTGGATTAGAGAGGAGAAGCTTTGGCAGAAGTTCCCGTTACCCGCGGCAACGCGTGCCTGGAGGAGGAAGGGCGGGAGGCTACGCGTGTTGCTACCGGGCCCCTCGGAAGAATGATAACGGGAGTGGCCTCCGGCCTCCTGCATCTTCTCACGTATGACAGCCAACTCTCCATCCAATAAAGTGCGGTCTTCTGACGGGCTGCAAAACTCATACATCTTTCATCGAGGCCTGTGTCCGCTTAACCCTTTGTGTATGGTATTGTACCCCCCCCCCCAGATCTGGCTGAATAAATGAACCCGCGTGACTATATTTCCACATTAAATTACGTGACATGTATGTGTGAGAAACTCGCTCTGTGCGTGTATCACGGGAGCAGCCGCCTTCTCTTCCTGTTCTCAGGATCTGCGTGATTATTCCTCCCCATTAAACTATTTCTCCCCCTGCTGTTAAGGTGCTGATTCTTCATAATAATTAAAATGGGTTGAAAATAGTTTTTTGTGGCGTTGCTCTGTATGACCAAGCGCTCCGGCGGTGGATGAAGACCCCTCGGAAGCGGCTGGCGAGTGTGGTCCGTGGTGCGTGGTTTCTGTGCTGCGATGCCTGAACGGAGCCCTCGGCATTTTATGAAGATGGGGTCTTTTCACCGGGTCTTATCGCGTCATGCTGTCACTCAGCACTTAGGCTCCGCCCAGTGAACGGCAGACCGTAAAGCGAGACCTGTTTTCCGGAATAACGTAGCATCTTGGGAAATAGGTCAGACCGATGTGATGTAATATATGGAGGAGGAGCTTTGGAAGAACGGCAGGACTCTGTTGCTAAGCAGCTCCAGTATCTCGACAAACCTTTTTATGGAATGACAGGGAGCTATACAGTAACCTATACACAGGCACCCCGCGGATGCCAGCAGATCGGCCCCATCCGGCCCCCAGCTGTAACGACTCAAACCTTAATCAGGCGTTGGTCTCGTCTTAGATTCAGGAGCCGTATGTCTATCCCATTAAATAAATCCCGCTCTAATTAAATGTTTTTTTGTGTTTTTTTTTACCTGGTTTAAATGATTTTGGGGTTTGGGAGCCACATTGAGAATGTAATATCCGACACAGTTAAATGTTTAACCTCTTCAGGGCCGAGGGGTTTTTACCCCCCCCATGCCGCGTGTTATTTTGCCAGTTTTCCCTTATGTGGGTCTAATTTCCGCGTCCTTTTTTTCTGAAAAAGTAGAGCTTTCTTTTGAAACCATAGAAACAAACAAAAAATACTAATAGTGCTAGTTGGTAAAAAAAAAACAAAAAACAACAAAACAATAAAAAGCTAAACAAATATATGTTTTTGGCAATTTTCTTTAGGGATCTCGAGTATTTGTGATGCCTGCCTGTGATCCCTGAGCTCACTCTATGAGTTTTTATTTATATTTAGTTAAAAATAACCTTTTTTTACTTTTTTTTTTTTACTTCTTGATAAAAGGAGTCAATCTTTCTCACTCTCTTCCCTCCGCTCTCCCCTGCACTGTGATCAGCAAGCACGGCTCCATAGACTTGGATTGCTGATCGCAATGCGTGCAATCGGACAGCAGGGGGAGGTCAACCGGAGAGCCCAACAGCCCCTGCCGGGGATATCCTGTCCCCCTGTGACGTTCCTTATATATATATATATATAGGGCTGTTACAAGCGATCAGCAGGACGCCGGTGATGCTGGGGGGGCTTTAGGCTGTCGGTAGACGGGCTGATCTCTCGTGTCCCTGCCACATAGCTGTCGGTCCTAATGGGCTTTTAAGCACAGTCATAATGAATAAGGGCTGATGGTCAGTGGACGCTGTAGGACATTGCCAGCCCCCTGTAAGAGGGTTTTTGGGGAGGAATAACCCCGCCGGCAGCGCGATGGTCCTGGATGTGTTCGGGTAATGGAGTTTTCTTTCTCGTCCGCAGAGCGGTGGTGTAACCCCCTTTACAGACAGAGGCAGACCCGGTGCCATGGATGCCAGCGTCCTCCCACAGCAAGTCTCAGTCCGGGTACGACAGCAGTACACGCCATAACCGTGTGTATACCCCGGCGTGCTGCGCTTCATACGTGTCACGTGTCTCCTGCCAACCCGCGACTCCCCCGGGATGTGAAATACTTTATCCTATACCTGGAGCTACAACCCTCCCCCCCAGCGCTGTATACAATAATATAACCCCCCAGCGCTGTATACAGTAATATAACCCCCCCAGCGCTGTATACAGTAATATAACCCCCAGCGCTGTATACAGTAATATAACCCCCAGCGCTGTATACAGTAATATAACCCCCCAGCGCTGTATACAGTAATATAACCCCCAGCGCTGTATACAGTAATATAACCCCCAGCGCTGTATACAGTAATATAACCCCCAGCGCTGTATACAGTAATATAACCCCCAGCGCTGTACACAGTAATATAACCCCCAGCGCTGTATACAGTAATATAACCCCCCAGCGCTGTATACAGTAATATAACCCCCAGCGCTGTATACAGTAATATAACCCCCCAGCGCTGTATACAGTAATATAACCCCCAGCGCTGTATACAGTAATATAACCCCCAGCGCTGTATACAGTAATATAAACCCCCAGCACTGTATACAGTAATATAACCCCCAGCGCTGTATACAGTAATATAACCCCCAGCGCTGTATACAGTAATATAACCCCCCAGCGCTGTATACAGTAATATAACCCCCAGCGCTGTATACAGTAATATAACAACCCAGCGCTGTATACAGTAATATAACCCCCCCAGCGCTGTATATAGTAATATAACCCCCCAGCACTGTATACAGTAATATAACCCCCAGCGCTGTATACAGTAATATAACCCCCCAGCGCTGTATACAGTAACATAACCCCCAGCGCTGTATATAGTAATATAACCCCAGCACTGTATACAGTAATATAACACCCCAGCGCTGTATACAGTAATATAACCCCCAGCACTGTATACAGTAATACCCCCCAGCGCTGTATATAGTAATATAACCCCCAGCACTGTATACAGTAATATAACCCCCCAGCGCTGTATACAGTAATATAATCCCCCAGCGCTGTATACAGTAATATAACCCCCAGCACTGTATACAGTAATATAACCCCCAGCGCTGTATACAGTAATATAACCCCCAGCGCTGTATACAGTAATATAGCCCCCAGCGCTGTATACAGTAATATAACCCCCAGCTCTGTATACAGTAATATAACCCCCCAGCGCTGTATACAGTAATATAATCCCCCAGAGCTGTATACAGTAATATAACCCCCAGCGCTGTATACAGTAATATAACCCCCAGCGCTGTATACAGTAATATACCCCCAGCGCTGTATACAGTAATATAACCCCCAGCGCTGTATACAGTAATATAACCCCCAGCGCTGTATACAGTAATATAATACCCAGCGCTGTATACAGTAATATAACCCCCAGCGCTGTATACAGTAATATAACCCCCAGCGCTGTATACAGTAATATAACCCCCAGCACTGTATACAGTAATATAACCCCCAGTGCTGTATACAGTAATATAACCCCCAGCGCTGTATACAGTAATATAACCCCCCAGCGCTGTATACAGTAATATAACCCCCAGCGCTGTATACAGTAATATAACCCCCAGCACTGTATACAGTAATATAACCCCCAGTGCTGTATACAGTAATATAACCCCCAGCGCTGTATACAGTAATATAACCCCCCAGCGCTGTATACAGTAATATAACCCCCCAGCGCTGTATACAGTAATATAACCCCCCCCCCCGAGCTGTATACAGTAATGTTGGTTTTATCTCATTTGGTTCCAATAAACCCCCTTTATCTCCATCTGGAGCCGTTGCTGTCAGTCGTGTTGCTGTCAGTCGTGTGATATTTTGGGTGATTTTCCCGGCTGCGGTAAGGATTTGGAGTGAGACAAAAAGACAGAAAGATTTTATGATGTGAAAACTCTCGTTACATTCAAACAGAAAACGAGAAATATTAATAAAAATCTTACATTTGTTTATTATTAATTAATTTATTGATTTTCTCATCTATGTTACGTAAAATGCAACTCAATCCGTTCTCCGCTTTTTCCTCAAACGTCTCCACTGTGTCTTGGGAGTAAATTTTATGCAAATTAAATTGAAATTTGAAAATGAAATAAAAATTTAATTGAGTGGGGAAGTGTCGTAATACCCCCCCGGTGTGTCCCGATACCCCACCCCGATGTGTGCCGATACCCCACCCCAATGTGTCCCAATACCCCACCCCGGTGTGTCCCGATACCCCACCCCGGTGTGTCCCGATACCCCACCCCGGTGTGTCCGATACCCCACCCCGGTGTGTCCCGATACCCCACCCCGGTGTGTCCGATACCCCCCCGGTGTGTCCCGATACCCCACCCCGGTGTGTCCCGATACCCCACCCTTCTGTGTCCCGATACCCCCCCAGTGTGTCCCGATACCCCACCCCGCTGTGTCCCGATACCCCCCGGCTGTGTCCCGATACCCCCCCGGTGTGTCCCGATACCCCACCCCGCTGTGTCCCGATACCCCCCCGGTGTGTCCCGATACCCCACCCCGGTGTGTCCTGATTACACCCCTCCCCAGTGTGTCCTAATACCTCAACCTGATTTGTCCTAATACCCCACAGCGGCATTTATATGTTAAAAACGTTTTTTTTAAAGCGATTCTGGAGCAAAATGTTGAAATTGGTATTATCTATGGAATCTTCCTGTTTCTTGGACAGTTGGCTGCCGTAGTGATAAAGATATTCCGAAAGCTTTGCCCCAGAATCACCCCCCATGCGTAACCCAGTAAGGATATTTTGCCCCGGCCGCAATAGATTATACTAGTTTGGCAGCGAGATGTTTTTATTATATTAATAACCGGGGTCCTTTTCTTAGCGCTGTTGGGGGTCTTCTTCCAGAACTTTAGGCCAGCTCTGGAATTACTTTCATGGATTGGTTGACTCTTGAGGGATTTGAAGCCCCCCGAAGGATTTTATTTGTCCTACCAGTAGACGTCTTCTGCCCCCATACTGCCAGAATTGCCACTTACGTAAAAAAGCATTTGATGAGACCCCAGCTATAAGTAAAAAAAGAGGTAGAGACTCTGATCCATTCCACCGCCATTTGGATCTGGTTTTAATGGCGGCTGCTTTACCGACCTAGGCTCTGGTGACGTTCCACGACGTGGCCGCTTGCTTCTCCATGGAGGAATGGGGTTTGCTGGAGGACTGGCAGAAGGAGATGTACAAGAACGTCATGCGCGAGATCCACGCGGCTCTCCTGGCCATGGGTAAGAGGTATTGTAACTTTTCGCGTGGTTGGGTCACAAGCTCTGGTCTGCCGAGTGTTGAGTATAACTGGGTAAGCCCACCTGATTTAGTTTGAGGCCAGCATTGGCCAGACCAGTCAGAACTTTGGCCAGAACCGTGACTTGTTTTTTTCTTCGTTTGAGGTGTGATTGCGATGCCCGTTCCATGGAATGGGAATGGCTGCTCTGGCGTAGGATCTGTTGAGTTAAAATCTCTACCTCCTCAAAATAGGATACACAATTCTGAACCCGGAACAGCTGCTGCGGGTGCAGGAGATAAAAGGTCCGGCGCAGCGCGGTGACCAAGCGAGGAACCCTAAGAACATGCTCACGGCAGGTGAGGAACCAACCCCGTCACCCTCAACGCAATCTTCCTGGAAATAACTCTTTAGTAATGCGAACGTTTTCCCTCATTCCTAAACTTGTGCGTTCCATCAGATAATGAAAGGTTTATTAGGGTTTGCTTAACGTGCCAGTAAGCTGGATGTTTTGTAGGACAGCTCCATCATACCCTTCAGCCTGTACCGGGAAGCTCCCAAGGAGAATACACCTGTTCCACCACAGAGCTCACACACCCATCGATGCTGGACTGGTATTTTTCTTTTGTTTGTTTCTGTACCCAGGTGCCCCCGTCTTTAACCCTGACATCTCCCTGTGGATCCGGGAAGTGGTGGAGGAGGATTTCGGCGGCTCCCAGAAGCCAGAGCAGCCCGCCGCCTCGGAGAGCCCCAGCTCAGGTGTATTATACGGGTAGATAATTGGGCTCTTCTTCAGGCAGGTGATTCCACACAGATAGGAACGCACGTTCACAGCTCGGTACATATCCGTTAGTGAGCAGGCGCTAATGTATGCACAGAAATGCCCCTAGTATAGCTTTTGTGAGGTGTGGGAAAGGATACGGGGCAGGTAGTCCGGGGAGTCCGGGGCTCTACAGCATGCAGAAGACACAGAGGGACGACGCAAGGTCCCAGACTGGCCGTTACCCCACAGAACGTAGTGAATACCCTCTGAGATCTAGCAATCCCAAACACGGGATAACGCAGAGAAGTTCTGAACACTCATACGGAGCAACAGTTACAAAACACGTCTGACACGTGTGCGTGTCACTCTGATACCCCGTGTCTGTGTGTCGCTCTGAAACCCCGTGTCTGTGTGTCGCTCTGAAACCCCGTGTCTGTGTGTCACTCTGAAACCCCATGTTTGTTTGCATTGACTGTGTCACTCTGATACATGTGTCACTGATACTTTGTGTGTGTTTGTCAGCTACGAGTATGCGTGATTGAGGGAATGAATGAGTATCTGTGAATGAGGGAGTGAATGAGTATCTGTGAATTAATGAGTGAATGAATGTTTGTGAATGATGTTTGCGGGAGCGGGCGGGATTGGACACATAGGTTGCGGGAGAGGGCAGTAATGGTCAGATATTCAGCGGGAGCGGGATTAAGAAAACAGTCCCGCGCAGGGCTCTACTTTGTGGGTTTGTGTATTGTTTTGTGTGTCACTCTGATACCTTGTGTGTTTTTGTGTTGGCTCAGAGCTCCCTGTGGTTAAGCCAGACCTATTCTTGCGAATAAAGCCGGATGAGTTGGTGTTTGAAGCTTGTCCCGAGCCACAACCCCAGGACGGAGATAGACCGGACAGTAAGTGGCTTTCACGGTAAAAGCGACAAAATACCGCTCGCACACCATGGCCGCTCCTCAGCAGAGCAACTCGCTCTGTGCTCACGGCTTGGTACAGACGATGTAGACTGGAGACAATATATTTTTCCGTCCACAGGTGACACGGCTATGGGATCAGGTATCTCCGTGACCATCGACGGAGATGCTGAGCCCTTCTGGCTGAACGTCCAAGAAACAGATCAGGAGGAAGACATGAGAGAGGAGCACCCGGGTGGGTATCTTCACTTCTGTCTGGAAACGTCTAAACACCGTCACGCTGAGTGGACCGTGGCGTACCTCTCACATCTAAAGCAATATAAAGTTTCCAAAAACAAAACAAAAACTTATTAATGCAACCCTCCAGCCTTAAAATTCAAATATTGTTTAAAAAATGAAAAAATATTCTTATTTATTATTTTTTTTTAGAATTTTAATGAATCCCCAATCTCTTTACGCTCTGTCTATTCCACATTGCGGAACCAAAGTCAAAGCTGGAGACGGGGACAAAATAAAATGAACTTCCAACTCCTTCTCTATAGGGGGCATCCAAGACAATTTCGATCCTTATTTACCCGCCTGGAGGCAGGACTCAGGGGTTATACGCCCTTTTACTTTTCTATCCAGCTGCTAGTCATCTTCTTCTTCCCATGACTGTAGCTCCTCTGCCTTCTTCTCGGCAGGTGAACCTCCCTCTCGGAAAGTGTTTAGGGTGGGTTTTACATACCTGGCTAACGGCAGTGGGGACAGGTAACGGTCTCTATGTTAGGACATGGTTTTAAAACCTCACCACCTAAGAGGATGCACCGTCCTTTAAAAGCTGTCCAAGAGATAGGTTAAAGATGACCGTTCATGGAGGATTCCAACAGTTTTTATTTGTAATGAGAATGAACCCGGCCATATTTATATGTGGTGTAGCTCCTGAAGAGGAGACACGAGGCAAGAACTACACATTTTAGGGCATTAGGGTACAACCTCAGGTTAGCGCTTTGCTAAAACACAGGGTCCTTGTAGGGTCTGTTCTGATCCTTTTATCTTTACTTAGAACCTTATAAAGCCACAAGGTAAGATAGTATGTTCCAAAAACCCCAGCAGGTGGGGCTTCCGGCATCAAGATGTCTCCAAGAGCCTCACACATTGCCTTCCGCCTAATCGAAGCTTCTGCGTGCTAGCTTTTTAACTACGCAGCTTGAATCATTACACAAGGATGTCCATCCACTTCTAGTTCAAGTTACAAAACCTGCTTACAGCATTCCGAGGTCAGGGTTTGAAAGTCCAGTCCTTGGTCCTGCGCTCAGCCATCATCCAAGAGGATAACCCTCAACCATCTGCACCGGCAGCCCAAGCCTTGAAGATGAGGAATTTTCCATAGAGTAGGATTCACTGCCATACTCTTTTGCTCCTCCGCGATCTAGATTTCGAAAACGACATTACATCCAAAAAAAAGCAGGTAGACGGGTCAAAATTCAAAGGTTTGGGTCGCTAGAACAGATGTAGATCTTTGAGTTATAAAGAACCATGGTGTTGATGGATGGAGAGTCTCAGGCAGACCAAGCTCCTCCAAAATGTCCTCTGTGAAGGAATCAATGAAACAGAAGACTTAAAGGATACAATTAATTCACAAGTTAAACCCACAATGGGCAATGGCGCTGGCAGAACATGAGGCTTGGGAAAGGGCTTTGGGAGCTGCTAGTAAGTCAGACCCCTTGCTTCATTAGTGTAGCCCCCTCTATAGAGTTCATACTAGAGGCAGATGGTCCACGTCTTCCACCGGGTGACCACCTCGTAACTCTTAATTGTCTGTCTTACATTTTACAGATACCGGCTTTTTAGGCAGCCCCACCGAGGACTTCCTTCCAGACCTCCAGCCAGATGTCATATTAGAAAACGGTTCTCACACGTTCGAGGAGGAGTGGGAAAACCCATCCCCCATACGACTCCCCCGCCCCGGCAAGTGCCGGTCCCTCTTTGGAGTGGAGCGGTCCGTGTCCCAGTGTGCGTACGACTTTACAGACCCCTCGAGTCCTACACCCGCGAGGGCGTTCCAGTGTTCAGAGTGCCAGCAGAGCTTCAGCGAAAGCGAAACCCTGCTTTTACACCAGACGGCCCACACGCCATGGACTTGTGAGCCACAGATAGACGGGGGGGGAAATTATATCCGACCGATGTCTTCAGCCACGCTGGTTGGGGGATGTCCGGTTATTCCAGCCCCATATATATGTGGGGACTGCGGGAAGGGCTTTTCTAATTCTTACAAACTGAAAATCCATCAGAGGATCCACACAGGAGAGAGGCCCTACAAGTGCCTCGTGTGCGAGAAACGCTTCCACAAAAGTGCCCACCTCAAGGTCCACCAGAGGACGCACACTGGGGAGCGGCCGTACGGGTGCCAGGTGTGCGGTAAAAGATTCACAAAGTCCTATCACCTAAAGGTCCATCTACGGACGCACACGGGAGAGAGGCCATACCAGTGTCCTGAATGCCACAAGACCTTTAGCGTCAACTCCCACCTCACCGTCCACCAGCGGACTCACACAGGGGAAAAACCCTTCGTCTGCTTCGAGTGCGGCAAGAGCTTCCGTCAGAAGACCAGCCTCCTCGGCCACCAAAAGTCCCACCAACGCATAGGGGAGCGGAGGAAGCTGACCTGGAAGACTCTTTGGCCCGAAAAATGATGCGTGTTGCTGCTCATTAATCTGCACTTTAGCGTTAGACGTCGTCACAGACCCCTCCAAGATGGTTTAAGGCCAGGACAGAAACTTATGAGACTACAACACTGGCCAAACCGCGTGAATGAGCCGCGAGAACACGGAACTGGCCAACGCAGGGTCTCCGTGGCTTCGCGTTCCCAGCCGGTCCGCTTTCTTGTTTGTCTAAAACTTTCCATCACTTTTTTTGGGGGGGTTGTTGTTTAAAGCCATGCCATGTTTTCAGCCATGATCTCCACCTTTTATTGGTAGAACTTTATAAATTTGCATGCAGCGGTTGCTTCCAAAGAGTCATTTAGAGGATAATTTATTGACAGGCTGATGTATTCTTTTAGCTGATTCAATCCTGAAACTCGCATCACTTCCTGTAAATGGACCCTCCCAGAAGATGGCTTCCATTGTCCACAGGAGATGTCACCAGAAACCTATATTTCAGTGGGTAGAGTCCTAGAACCTGAACTGACTTCTGCTTCCATCCATAAATACCCTCCCGGTTCACCTCCACCTGAGCCGGGCAGGGCTTTTCACAGCTATGTTTCCACATTTACCTAGACATAATTCTGCCTGTTGACGCCAGTTGGCCCATTTTTACTTAATTCATTAAGACCGCTTTATGAACAGGTTTTCCTGAATTACTTTTCTGGGTTTTTTTTTCCTATGCTACTTCCAAAGGAAGGCTATTCCAGGTATCTACTACCCTTTCTGTGAAGCAAAATATTCTCACATAACGTCTCAGTCTTCCGCCCCCTAACTTTAAACCCTAACCGCTAGCTCTGGTACTCTTTCTTTTAAGTGACTTTAACTCCACGTCATGAATGGTCGATTCCAGAAGCTTCTCCTGCAGGAAGGGCAGAGCCAGCCCTGTACAAGGTATATTATAATCAGCAGGCGGACCCCAGATATCTCTTTACATTAACTATACATTATCTAGGGCACAGCTCAGCCCTTCCCACAGGAGAATCTCCCTGGGATTGGCCTTTCATCATGCGCAGTGAAGGCTGGGAGAGGATAACGGTGAAGTCGCCTACATCTCCGTGGCTAATGATTCCGCCCCAGCCCCCCCCATGCGTGAGACTGTGTTGTGTCCTTTGTCAAGAGTATAATAAATCTGACATATTTGTACCAAGTGAGACGTCTCGCCAGCAGCCATCAGCCTCCTCCTTCCCCGCGGAGACCCCGATCTTCATCCCGTCCCCCGTATAACCTGATTTACGCTGTCCTGGTAATGGCTTCCCGTAGAAGATACCTGTAGGTATGGTTCCTGCTTCCACGTTATCCGGTTTACCCATCGCTTTCCCAGCACCTTCACCCCAGTGCTTCAGCTGTCTTCTGTAAAACGCGTGGTGGGCTTCCTTCCGTAGGACTAACCTATCCGTCCCGTAACCGTCTGATCTCATATTTCTCCTCATGTTGTGTTTATGTTTTAGCACCCCGTTTTTTTGTTGGCAGCCTCCCCGTCCCGGGGCTTCTGGGAGGGGGGGGCGTTATGAGCTTCGGAATGCCAGCTCCCAACGCCCGAGCACCATACCTGAATGGCTCCCTCCTCTGGGGGAGTGGCTTCATGTAGAGGCTGGGCTAGCTGCAAATAGGGGATGGGCTATGATAGGGAAAGTGGGCGTGGTTAAATACTGCCCGCCCCCTGCCTGGAGAAATAGGAAACCGACCAGGAGACCTGGATGGCAGTGCTTCACCCGGAGACTCCAGGTCAACCCAGAGACGTCAAATGAACTTCAAACGAGGAACGTGATTGAAACGCGAGATTCAAATAATAATAGTTATAATGATACGTCCTTAACCAAATATTCTTGCCTTCAACATTTCTATTTTCTGCTCTGCGTCCGGACTACTGAAGCTGGAGCCATCCTGACCTCAATCTCACCCACAGGCGATCCAACGGCGCCTTTTTTATGCTACGAGGAGAACACCGTGGCTATTAGACACATTTCCAGAGCCGGTATTGTTCCGCTCGGAGCCGCTGGAATCACTGAATCGGGGAGCCGGTCGGCACAGATGGAAGATTCCGCAAAGGCCATGGAGGTGAGAGTGCGAAGGATTTGCCTCCAACATCGCCAGCCCTGTTCCAAGGAGGAGGCGGAAACTGAAAATGTCAAAGAACGGGCGCGGAGGACGCTAAACCAAAAACCAAAGGTTCCTAGAGGTCTTATGAGAACGTTTTCCACATTTCCGCTCCGTCAAAAAGTCGCATGGAGATTATACGCTACGAAGCAGGACTTATCGCAAAGAACTCGACAAAAGGGGACAATACAAGGACATCGCCACCTCTCCCAGGGAAAATAACATCTAGAAATAAAAGATAATAATAATAAAAGATAATATGCAAGAAATGCGTGGTCAGTCCTGCATAATGTATAGTTAATATGGGGGGATTTCACCAAATGATCCATACATTACACAGGGCCAGCTCGGCCCTTCCTGCAGGTGAAGCTCTCCAGGGTCAGCCCTTTATCAGTGTTGAATGCACTCACAAAGAAAGCATTGGAGAAGGCTCATCGAGAATCACCGTGGCTTCAGATCTTCTTAAAGTCTGGAATATATATAGACGTACCCAAACGGTGCAGTGTCTACGAATCACTTTCAATAAACAAAGGTAAAAAACGTATAAAAGAGATGGCATAACTCTAAGAGAGACTTTAAAGTGGGGGTGCGGCCTATATTCGAGGTCTGGCGCCCGGGACATGCAGTTCCGGGCGCTGGGCAGGCAGCAGGGTTAGGATGCAGATCCCCCGCAGCGCTGCAGGGGACTCGTATCCTACTCTCTGATACGCTCAGACAGCCTCCCCTGCCATCACTTCCCACGGGGGGAGTCCCGGCATGGGAGATTATCTAAGCGCATCGCGCAGACGTTCACCGGCTGCAGCCATGCGAGCGTAAACAGCCTCCACTGCCGGCACGTCTGCACGATGTGCTTTAACAATCTCCCACGAGGGGAGTCCCGGCACGGGAGATTGTTAAAGCACATCGTGTTGACGTGCCGGCAGCGGAGGTTGTTTACGCTCGCATCGCCGCAGCTGGTGAACGTCCGCACGATGCGTTTTACCTCTGCCCCCAAGACTTACCAGAGCAGACTCCCGGGTGCCTTGCGGGGCCGGCGGGGGACATCTACGCAATACGCGTATACAACTTCCGGTGCCGGCACTCAGCGGAAGTGCCGGCACCGGAAGTTGTATACGCGTATTGCGTAAATGTCCCCCGCCGGCCCCGCAAGACACCTGGGAGTCTGCTCTGGTAAGTCTGGGGGGGGGGCAGAATGGCAGCATATCTCGGGGGTGGGGGGGCAGAGTGGCAGGATATCGGGGGGGGGCAGAGTGGCAGAATATCTCGGGGGTGGGGGGGACAGAGTGGCAGCATATCTATAACAAAACTTTTTCTTTAAAAAAGCACCAAACTTTTAGGGTGCGGCCTATATCCGAGCCAATACGGTATATTCCAGACTGTAAGAAGATCTAAAGCCACGGTGATTCTCGATGGGCTGTCTCCAACGCATTTAACACTGATATTTATCACCGTGCACTTACTTATTACACTATTAGCTTTTTTATTTTTTCCCACGTTTCTTGCGCCTCATTTTTGACATATCTACTATATCAACACTTGTGAGGAGTGCGTTTACGTGTAGGAGATATAAATATTTTCTTCATTTATTCACGTGATCGGTGGAAGTTTTTTTATATTCAGCCCTTTATCACGCAGCGAGGTCCGTGAGATAACGTTTCAACTTCCACAACGCCCCCGCGTACAGCTTAGTGAATAAAGCCCACATCTCATCACCTGATGCATTTATAATGAAAATTTTACCGGACAAAATCCCATTTTATGAGGAAGCTGGGTAGACGTTGGCGGACACACGGAAAATCTGCCCCTTCACCCCGAGACTGGGGCAAAGATCCATGACAGTTCCCGGGCATGGTAATAAGGCACAAACCGGGTGGGCTGCCTCCGGGTTATATCTGCCTCTGCTGCCGACCGCTTTGCCGGAGCTCAAATTGTTACCCTCTTTGGTTTTTCGCAGCACCAACAGAGGCCGCAGCGCTGTACAATGCGGAGAACACACGAGCACCTCGTTGAATGCAGTAATGCAGGCCGGCTCCCGCAGCACTCCCATTAATGATCATGCAGTTCGCTCGTTACCCGATCCCTCAGCTAATTAATACAGTAAGTGATGCCGAAATTGACACGTTTCCCTTTTGGGTGAGAAGGGGTTAAACCGAACTAGCGACCCGGCTGGGACAGGATGAGCCCCGAAACGACGATCAGGGTTATTTCCTGTCAAATGATCACCGAGCTGTTGTCCGAGTTCTGCGCACGCGCGGCGCATCTGCCAGTACTCGCCGCTGACACACCGTTGAAGTCTGCGCATGCTCGAAAGGAGCACGTCGGAAGGGCGCGCACTGCGCAGACTCCGCCCCCAACCACTGAACGCATGCCCAGTAGGGAGAGTTCGCATCGGCCCAGTGCCGCGAGGAACTGCTGCTTCTCGCGGGATTTGCTCACTTTTGGTTCCGATTGTTGTGGCCCCCGGCGTGGCGGGGATTGCATCATACGGCGCGTTTCGTCACGGGCGCTCTTGTTAGACCATGTAGTCCGGGGCCCGTTATTATAAAGAAGAGCTCGTGATGTTATCGTTCTGAGGCAGTTGAGGTTTACTGCCGGCGGGGTGTGACGTCATCTGGGTGCTCCTGAGTGGCATCATAGGGATGTGACGGATCCTAGGTGGTCTCGGCCTTTTTCTATCCAGTGTCTGAGTGCCGGTGGATGCCGGTTTCACTTCCTGTAAGCAAACGGTGATTCATGGAGCACCAAAGGATAGCGGAGGAGCACAGCACGATGGACAACAAGAACACCCTGAAGAAGACCAAGTTCGACCTCCGCATCATCCACTCGTACCTGGCCAGGGTCTGCGAGGAGAGGGAGCTGCTAAAGATCCCAGTGGAGGAGCTCGATGACCACCTCGCCAACTTCATCTGCACCCACCGCAAGCAGGACGGCTCGGAGTACGAACCGGGCACGCTGCGCGGCATCTTGGGCAGCCTGGACCGCCACTTCGAGAGGTCGGGCTACCCCTACGCCATCTACCGATTCAAGGAGACCATGTTCCAGAAGACGGTGAAAGCCATGAAGGAAAAGCAGAGCTACCTGAAGACCATCGGGAAGGGAAACCACCCCAACCAAGCGGAGCCTCTAACCGAGCGGGAGATCGAGCTGCTGTACTCCACGGGGACCATCGGGCTCCACAACCCCAGCGCTCTGCTGCACATGCTGTTCTTCAACATCGGTCTCCACTTCAGTTTGCGGACCATGGAGCAGCACAACCTGAAGTGGGGGGATATAACCCTGAAAGCTGACTCCAGGGGGAGGAAGTACCTGGAGCACATCAAGAAGCTGGCTCCCGGCAGAAGCTCTGGGAAGCTCCATCCCAACCAGACCATGAGAATGCAGATCTACGAGAGCCCGGAGCAGCCGGAGAGGGACGTGGTGAAAGCCTACGAGAAGTACTCCGTGGAGCGACCGGTTAAGATGAAATGTAAGGATGCCCCCTTCTACCTCACCCCCCAGCCCGACTGCCGACCGGGGTACGCGTGCTGGTTTAAAAACCTCCCCATGGGGGAGTGCAGGATCCGCAGCATCATGAAAAACCTAAAGGCGGCCGCGGGGCTGTCCCCCGAGAAGAAGATCACCAACCACAGTCCCATGAAGACATCCAACGTGATGGGCAACGTCCTATCTCTGAGAAGCAAGACCCGGCGAGACCGCCGCTCCATGAACAACGGCAGCAATGGCCATGCGTCGGTGAATGAGGGTACGTAGCGGACGGGGGCCGGGTGGTTCGTCTGAACGGCCCCCTGGTCTCCTCTTTGTTGTTTTATATGGATCTCTGTGGCTGGAGCTCTTAAGCTGGAGCTGAGCTGATAGATTGAGTTCAGCTGCACCTGCCGGCTTCCATGAATGGTCAGGCTGTGGATTGCTGTCTGTTCTATTTCAGGGGGACGTCTTGCGAGTCAGTACAGCTGCCCCCGCAGGCATCTGCCGCTTCCGGTGCCGTCTCTTTAACGGGTGATTGACTTATATAAAGCTGCAGCTGTTTATTCCGCAGAGGGAGCTGCAGCTTCATCTACCCGACTCCACATTACTCTATGAAAAGCAGAGCCCAGCGAGCTTCTGCTTCATGGAATAGCTGGGGTCGGGGCTGTCATCAGGCGAGGGGCCCCCAGTACCTGTGTATGGGGTCCCGGGCTCCCTCATCTGTTACCCCTTGTGGCCCGCTACCCGTGTCTTCGGCAGCAGGCCCGGTGCTGTCCAGCCCCCCTTCCCCCGGGGCTGTTCTCATTGTCCCCATTGTTCTCTTCCCTATTGTTAAGTTGATGTTTATGGTCCCGGCAGCTGTTTGTAAGGATGTGGGGGGGACCTTAAGAGCAGGTAATTGAATAGCTAATGCTGGCCCTGCCACAGGCTGCCGCCAGACCTGCTTTCCATGTTAATGTTTAAACGCCCCCCCCCAAACAGTTGGGTTGGGTCTGTGGTTAATAAGTGGCAGCGTTTTGTAGGCCTCGTTCAGGTACGTGTGATATTTACCCGGTGTTTCTGTTCCTCCTGGGCACAGATCCGGACTCCTTCGGCCTCGATGACGTTTCGGATGCGGACGCCCAGTACGGTAGCCGGAGCGGCGCGTCGCGCAGTAGACTCCCGCGTTCTAGGCTCTGTTCATCTGGCTTCAGCCTCAACAAGAAGATTAAAGATGAATGGGACATGGAGCCAGAAACCCCCCTGAGCCCCGGGCCAGATTCTGGGGAGAAGAACTTGTACGAGGGTCAGGTGAGTCCTTCTGGCGACTGCATGAAATCTGCACGTTGGTCCTAACCCTATACTTCAGGTACAGCTGATCTCATGGGGCAATTACGGGGGGGGGGGGTCGGTGGACAATAACCGTCATGGTGGCCAAGACCCATGGACCCTTCACCCAACAGCCCCCCCGCCCCCGCTCCCGCTCTGTGTGCACGCCAGGCATCGTATCCTCTGTCATACTGCCCGGTGCGGCAGCTAAATGCGACTACGCTTTGATTGGCCCGTTCCAGGTGTCGGTGGCGTTCCACGACGTGGCGGCCTACTTCTCGGCCGAGGAGTGGGGTTTGCTGGAGGACTGGCGGAAGGAGCTGTATAAGAACGTGATGAAGGAGATCCACGCGGCTCTCCGGGCCATGGGTAAGCGCGAGACGATTGGGGCTTTCCTTTTTTTTTCTTTGTTTTGTTTCGGGGCAGAGGATCTTCCCTCGTTTTTTGGGGGGGGTGGTTCTACAAATGTAACAAATGGCTATAATTAACGCACGCGCCGTCTCCTGCCGCCAGGCTACACCATAGAGAATTCAGACGTTCTGCTGAAGATTAAAGAGCGGGATCCTGGCAGAAAGAGCCCGAGCGAGGACAAGTCTGCCCCGAGCACCGGTAAGCATGTCCACCACGTCTCTTCCGTGTGTTCTTTACCGTGACCGGTCGTGTCGGAGCTGGGATTGGCTCCTGTTAGAGGAAGAACGTACTTTATTGTGTGTTCTTGGGTTTCTAACGCGACGAGCAAAGCAGGGGGCTGTAGATGCGGGCAGAGCGTGCGCAGGCACTCGTTTTGGGTTGGGGGTGACGTTGAACGACGCTTGTGGCTTGCGGTGTCTCTTTTCGCTCAGGAAGCGCTGACCGTCTTTTTTTGTTTTTCCTCCCCGGAAGGCTTCAGCCCGGATATCTTGCTGAGGATTAAGAACGATGACGTTTCGGACTGGAAGGATTTGGAGGTGCCGGAGAAGGAGGTGGAGGAGATGGACACGTCAAGTTCCAGTGAGTTCACGTAAAACCTGGGGTGATTTTATCTGTGGCCACGAGCTCTGCTCTCAGATGGGGGCAGACATTTCTGACATGCCGGGGCAGATGAGGAATAAGTCTTCTGACGCGTCTGCCCCTGATACATCACCCGTGGGGTAGATCGGATACGCGCAGGAACGGGCCGTGTCTGTGTGACCCGTGAGCGCTTGTCTGTTTGGGTTGAGTCCTCATTGGTCTGCTGCCTCTCTCCGCGCAGGTCTGCCGGTGTTTGACCCGGACCTTTCCTTGTGGGTCTTCCGAGAGGAGCAGGATCTGAGTTCTTCCGAAGATGCGAAGGACCAGGTGCTGCCCGGTGATCCAGGTGCGTCTCCAGCAGGACGTTTCCACATCCACTTCCTTCTCGCTCTCTCTCTTCTTGGTCTTTTTTTCTCTAGCGTGAGCCAGGTGTCCGCGCTCCCTGTCCCTGCTTGGCCCTCGTAGAATTATTCTGCTCCCAGGAAGGATCTGGCTGTTTGTTTTTTGGTTAATTTGTTGCTTTTCTGTCGCGCAGACGAAGGAGCCCACGCTTTGCACTCCATCCCCTCCCCGTTTAAGGAGCCCGCCCCGGACATGTCCACCATGTACAACCCCATCTACTCCGAGGTTCCCCGTCCTGGAAAAAGGAAGAGGCGCCCTCCTCAGAGAAGGAGCACCGAGCAGAGCCGGCACGCGGATGACGGGGGCCTCGCCGACTGTCAGGAGGATGCCAAGCACCGGCTCGTGTGCCAGAACCCCGGCCTGCTGGACCAGTCGGACTGGATGCCCCACGAGAAGGTTTACCAGTGCGACCTCTGCGACCGGAGCTTCAGCGACCGGTCCATCCAGGTGAAGGCGCCCGTGCCGGGGATGGCCCTCCCGTGCCCTCAGTGCGGCGGCACCCTTAACCTGCACCCCCTCTTTAACCGCTCCGCCTGCACCGAGATCGAGGCGAACTTTGCCCAGACGTTCCGCTTTACCGACGGCCCCGGGGATTCCGGTTACCCTCATCCCATGCAAGGACCGGTGGGGTGAGCGCGGAGCGCCGGCCGCCGCGGTATCCACACTGGATTTTATTTATTGACTCTTTTTTAAGGTTTTTAACTCCGTTTCCACCAAAGCCGAGCGGATTAAAATGAGCTGAGCGTCGGGGGGGGGCAGTTACTTTCCGCCCCATCCAATCCTTGCACAGTGGACGTTCCCAAAACTTTCCGGATGCTTCTGTGGTCGCTCAGCCCGGGGAGACTCGGCAGCGCGAGAGTCCGTGGCTTTGGGGGGAATTTAACTCTTTAAACTGTTTTTGGGTCGCTTGTGATGATGCCGCGATGCACAGAGGCTGAATGAGAGCTTCTGCCCCTATCTGCCCCCCTCTTGGGTAATTCTCCTTCCATCCCACGGCCCCCCTATACTTTTAATAATCGTTTTACCCCTGCCTCCGCTCGAGCCCAAACCGCAGATAGATAACGGCCGCGGATGGTTTTAGCCCTACGTGCCGGGGCAGATAATGATGCATTTTTAATACAGCGGGGGTATTAAACATGCATGGGATAGACATACGGCTCCTGAATCTAAGACGAGACCAACGACTGATTAAGCTTGAAGTCTGGGCAGGCAGTCTAGCCGGGGGTCTGCAGACGGGTCCCGTGTTGTAGCCCTTGGGGTTCTTGGGGGTGGAAACCTGTTTGGAATGGCCGCGCTCTGAGCTGCAGGACTTGTTCTGAAGGATCCAGACATTCGGCGTGTATGGTTACCGGCACAGGCAGGGTTTGTGCCTTAATCCTCGCTCTTCCCAGAGTCCTCTCTTCCCCGGCCGCTTCCAAGGAGACGGGGGGGGGGGGGGGGCCAGATCCGGAAGGAGGGGAGCAGTGATGTCTGTAGGCCGTCCGTATGGGCCGGTTTATGGTGGTCTTCCCACAGCGTGTGCCCCGCGGTAGCGTGTGCCCCGCGGTAGCGTGTGCCCCACGCGGTAGCGTGTGCCCCGCGGTAGCGTGTGCCCCGCGGTAGCGTGTGCCCCGCGGTAGCGTGTGCCCCGCGGTAGCGTGTGCCCCGCGGTAGCGTGTGCCCCGCGGTAGCGTGTGCCCCGCGGTAGCGTGTGCCCCGCGGTAGCGTGTGCCCCGCGGTAGCGTGTGCCCCGCGGTAGCGTGTGCCCCGCGGTAGCGTGTGCGTGTATCCCGCGGTAGCGTGTGCTGTCCTGATGTTTTTAACGTGTCGGCCGTAGACGTCGCCTTGTTTTCCAGATGCTTCCGGCTCCTCGTAACGGTATAAGGTTACCCGCGGAGGGGCTTGGCGGGCTCACCGCCAGACTTCTTACACTTCTCACAGCGGAACACCTCGGCCAATGGCCCCCTCTGACCCGCTGGAAGCCTCCGGGGCCCCCTCTGACCCGAGCGGTTACCGTGGCCCTTGCAAACACCCCACGTCTTGGAGATAAAACCCTTTAGTGCCTTTTTCCTTCGATATCCTGCGCATGCTTTAGCCCCGCCGGACCGGCCACAATACGGTTACGTTGGTACAGCCGCCCTTTTCGCGTGGCGGTCCCGGGTTGGCCCCCCGCTGTTTGTTTTCACTGCAGTCAGGGAGAGGTTAAATGGCTCTTCTCAGTTGGGCGGCGGATCTCTCACCCCCAGCAGTTTTTATGTAGCGGAGTAAATGTGGTTCTATCCCTTTAGACGTCGCCGGTCTCTGCCGGTGGAAGGCTCGGGCGCCCCGGCTTATCCCTGTGCCGTTGGGTGACAGACGCTATGTACACATACAGATATATCGCCCTTCCCGCCGGAGTATTAGCTACAAGGATCAGCCTGCCAGCGTCGCATTTGCTGCCTTGGTACCGGCCGGACTGCACATTTTCAGAAGTGTTTTTTTTTTTTTTTTTTTTTTTTTATATAACTTTCTCGCTTTCCCCGGGTCCTTGGAGGCTGTGTGTGAGTGTGTGAGTGTGTGAGTGTGTGAGTGTGTGAGTGTGTGAGTGTGTGAGTGTGTGAGTGTGTGAGTGTATGTATAACTATATAGGTATTGCGTAGGGTCTGTGGAGGCTGTGTGTGAGTGTGTGTGTATAGGTATTGCGTGGAGGCTGTGTGAGTATGAGTGTGTGTATATATAGGTTTTGCGTAGGGTCTGTAGAGGCTGTGTGCGAGTATGAGTGTGAGTATGAGTGTGAGTATGAGTGTGAGTACGAGTGTGTGTGTATAAATAGGTATTGCGTAGGGTCTGTAGAGGCTGTGTGAGTATATATAGGTATTGCGTAGGGTCTGCGGAGGCTGTGTGAGTATGAGTGTGTGTGTGTGTATATATAGGTATTGTGTAGAGGCTGTATGAGTGTGAGTGTGCGTGTATATAAGTATTGCGTAAGATCCGTGGAGGGCCTGAAATGCTCTCCTCCCCCTGCGCAGCTCCCTGAACGCCGTAACCCGCGTCGGGGGGGGGGTGTCGTTTCACGTCTGTGCCGCTTTCATTTCACTCCCTGCTTTAACCCTTCCCGTGCCAAGGTTTTTAGTGTCCCACGTACTGCACATTTTTTTGGGTTATTTTGGTTTTTTGCTGTTTTTATCTTATGTAAGTTGAAGATTCCCCTTTTCTGTGTTTTTTCCCCCCCAGAAGAAATAGAGCTTTTGTTTGAAACCATAGAAACACACTAAAAAAAATAAAACCTAAAAAAAAATACATTTTCTGCCTAGAATTTTTGACAAATGACCTAATTTATGTTGGGCGCATCCCCCGACTGCAAACAGACCCCTCCCCCATCCCTTACATAGCACCCTTTAGGGTCGTATTTTTAATATTTCTGGCTTGTAGTGAATAGGGGGTACGGTTATACGGCAGCGGGGTGTCGGGGATCTCTCGTACAGTTTATGTATGCCAGTGATGTCACAATGACATCACTGAGCTCATTGTTTTGTTTTCTATTTTAATTTTATATTTCATTAAAACTTATACTAAAAAAAACTCCAACTTTTTTCTTCTTGTTTTACGTTTTGTCTGGGGGGGACACATGATTACACTGTGATTGTGTGTGTGGGGGGGGCGTGACACATGATTACACTGTGATCAGCAAGCGGGGCTCCATATTGCCTTCCAGAGCCGATTGCAATGTATGCCGCCAGCCAGCAGGGGGAAGCAATCAGATCTCAGCAGGGTCTAGACCGGCCCGACCGAGTCCCTCCTCTCCTCCACAGACTAGACCGCGCTCCATGATGCTGGCAATAGCAAAACTCATGACATACTCATTACCCTACAGACGTACAGGTACGTCCACAAAAAGCATGGCAATATTACCTTTAGGACGTACTTGTACGTCTGTAGGGTAACAAAGGGGTTATATGTATTTATTACCCGGTATCCCAACGTGCGTTCAGAATTTTTTCATTTGTTTTTTGCATTCCCTGACGGGCAGGCGCTGCCATTCGGCACTCGACGGGTTAATCGAGCTCCTGCCGTATTTATTATTAATCGTTACACAATCTCATTACCCGGGTCCCTGCAGCAGCTTAATCAGACCTTTCGTCGTCTGGTTTATTCCTTAACTCTGGGGTTAATGAAGAGCCGGCCCAGGGAGCTTCTCCTGCAGGAAGGGCCGAGCAGGCCCTGTATAATAGAAACAAAAACTGTCTGCGCCTCGCACCCTAATAAAGTTGGCAACAAATCTATAAACATAATATAAATGAGAGGTTTTGGTTATATGAATTGGCCAAAGCATAATTAAGCTCACCCTCCACGTCAAGGCGCACTCTCAATAGGGTGAGAACCGACTCTCACCTCCTACATAGTGGGCACACAAAGCAGTTTATACGGCTACCAAAACCTTATTAATGTGTTGGGGGAGGTGCAATTAAAACCTCCTCCCCATTAACCCCTGGACTGCAAGCTGCAACCAGACTGATGAGGAGCCAACAACCTCAAATATGTGCAAACGGAAAAGAAAAATGTCGGTGCGCTAAGCTAGTCACAGGCTCAAATAATACAAATGTGTAATACGAGGCCTACCAAACAGGTGTAAGCATGCTGCAAAAACAGTGTATTGGCTGTACAATGTATACAAAAAGCAAAAACTGTCTGCGCTTCTTACCCTAATAAAGTTGGCAACAAATATATAAACAATACACTGTATTTGCAGCATGCTTACACCTGTTTGGTAGGCCTCGTATTACACATTTGTATTATTTGAGCCTGTGACTAGCTTAGCGCACCGACATTTTTCTTAGGCCCTGTATAATGTATAGATAAATCAGTGAGTGATGTTCTGTTTGTACCGACGCATTTCACTGCCTGGCCGGGCCGGACGCCTGCCATACGGATTTGAGCTCTCGTGCCCCCCTCGTGGCTGCGTCCGGCCCCTGCTGGGGTAGTTTCCACTCCGCGGGCAGAACGATCATTCCTTCGGGGGGGCTGTTTGAGATACTGCGCTCAGAATGAAAGCAATAAACCTTTTATTACTAAACGTGGCTCTCGTCTCATTGGTCGCCGTCTCCTCGCCGTCCTCGTTTAAAGGGCAGATCTCTTCTTGTTGTTTTATATATCACCGTCATACTCCGCAGCGCTGTACAATGTGTTATTATTATTTATATATCACCGTCATACTCCGCAGCGCTGTACAATGTGTTATTATTTATATATCGCCGTCATACTCCGCAGCGCTGTACAATGTGTTATTTATATATCGCCATCATACTCTGCAGCGCTGTACAATGTGTTATTTATATATCGCCATCATATTCCGCGGCGCTGTACAATGAGTGAAGAGGAGACGAGTACTGCATCCCATATCCGTTTGGAAAGAAAAAGGTGAGGAAGACTCTGCTCACAGGAGCTGACAATCTAGAAAATGCGTGGAAGGACTCGGGCGTCTTCGCTTTTCCGTGGATCGGTGGAATGAAGCGAGGAGCCGCCATAAAGGCGATCGAGCCCCAGGCAGCGGCCCACACGCAGTCCAGCTAAAGAGACGCCACCGGGCTGCTCCTTCACGCTGCTCCCCGGCCCGGACTGGCCCCCGCCGCGAGCTTTTAAACCAGGTTTCTGTCTTTATTTCCTCCAGGGGTCTAAATTTGCCCCCCACCCCACCGGAGATCGAGGGCAAAATCCTCTCTGGTTAACAAATGTCCGTTCTCCATTAACAGGCCGCGGTATGAATCCCCCCCCATCCGTGGTGAGTCTGGACTCGGGGGCCCCAAAGATCGCGGAGCTCCCAAAATACAGAGCCCTGTACAAAATCAGGTTATATAGAAGGCGCTTGTCATGGGGGCAGTTACGGGAAGAGGCCGGAGCGCTTTTATGGTGGCCCTCCACGTATGACCCAGCCTACATGTATCCACACGCGTGTAATGGGGGGCGGGGGTCACAGGTAAGCGCTCGACTTTCCTGACCTGCACGTTTCCGACACGACTTAAATAAATTAATAATAAATAAACAATAAAAAAAAAAAAAAAAAAGGTCCCTGAAGTCCGACCTCGCCGTTCATCCAGAAGAAGGCAAAGAAACCCCCAAAGTCCCTCAGAAAGGGGGAACATTTCCTCCGCGCCCCCAAAACGGGGGTCACTTTTCTTCATGTATGTGAGCCAGGGGGGTAACGCTTCCCGCTTTCGCTCGCTCTTCGCATGTCCGTCTCTTCGCTTCCCGTTTTCGCTCGCTCCTCGCGGGTCCGTCTCTTCGCTTCCCGCTTTCGCTCACTCCTCGCAGGTCCGTCTCTTCGCTTCCCGCTCTCGCTCGCTCTTCGCGGGTCCGTCTCTTCGCTTCCCGCTTTCGCTCGCTCCTCGCAGGTCCGTCTCTTCGCTTCCCGCTTTCGCTCGCTCCTCGCGGGTCCATCTCTTCGCTTCCCGCTTTCGCTCGCTCCTCTCAGGTCCGTCTCGTCTTCTGACCAAGATCGCGGCCGGCTGTCTGCTGAAGAGACCGCGGGTCGTCTCACAGCCTCCAAAGGAGAAGAAGACTCTGCCCAGATGAAGCGGTGGAGGGAGGGTGGAGCCTTTGGCGCC
Organism: Spea bombifrons; assembly: GCF_027358695.1. Lineage (NCBI taxonomy): Eukaryota > Metazoa > Chordata > Amphibia > Anura > Pelobatidae > Spea > Spea bombifrons. The sequence goes on along the minus strand of NC_071089.1, from coordinate 121,000,493 downwards.
TCTGGGGCAAACCGTGAGCGAGGCTCCTGTACTAATACCCCACGTGTGCCGGAGAACCCTTACATACCGCGCAGGGCACGGAGCCGCAGCCCGCAGCCCGCACCCCGCCGGCCCGTAGTACATGACAAGTGTCCTGACTCTCGGTCAGGTGGGTGAGGAGGACGGACCCTCATTCTATAAACGGGAACGATGATGGATGGAGCTCCGTGGAGGCCGATCGGCTCCCCCCGGGACGGAGCCTGGAAAGGTCTCCCCCGGATTACGTCGGTTGATGAAACCCTTAGAAATCCTGCGCTGGGAACTCTCCGTACGCCGGAGGAGAAGCGGCCAACATGGCGGCCAGGGGGACCTCGGCCTCTAGGAACCCGGGAGCCCCCGACCTCCTTCTGCCCCGGGGCGCAGAAACCTTTATTTATCTGAAACTGCCTTAGGCAGGGGGCCGAGGAGCTCACGATCAACCGTGTGGACGTCCTGCAATATTTCAGAGGGCCACACAAGGGCCGCTTTTGTTTTAGGGGGTGGGGTTAGAGGTGTGGCTATTTTGAGGCACTTAGAAGAATAAGGGGAGGAAAAAGGGGCCACAGGGATTTGGGGCACAGAAAGGGACTGGTCAAAATAAACAGGGACACATGGGAGGTATGCATCTGCTCACTCTTCCCGCTGCTGGATGACGGCGTAACGGCATGAATATGGCTGCTTGGTGAAATCACCCTCTATATACGTTCGGCCCGTGAGTTAATAAAGTCTTATTATTGCCTCAAAAGTCTCTCGTTTGTTCGGTCGCCGGGCAATAACTCAAAACCAAACGGTACGGGGCAAAAAATTACACCCGCTGGGCTTTCTCTCCAAAAATCCACCCCCCCACAAACAAATAATGCAAAAGGAAAATAACAAGACACTTGGGGGTTATTCATGTAACTGAGGCGATGATTTTGGATAATGATGTTTATTTAACCCTTTCATTTATGACGCCGTTTCCTGCACTCGGTCCGCCGGAGGTGAGTGAACGAACGGGTCGCAGACGTTTGATGAATAACCTCTAGGACTAGTAACTAAAAAGACGGACGGGACAACACAGCAGCAAACGCTCCTCTATTGTCTCTTTAAACGCATTTGCCATCGCGCATGCGCAGTAATTGTAACAAAGCAGTCGTTTGGGGTGGTTTGCGCATGCGTGGTGTGTTTGAACGGAAGTAGCTCTTTAAACCGGAAGTCCCGAGGACTCTGGGGAGAAAGAGAGCACCGGGACTGTGTATCGGAGAGCTGAGATGGCGGAGGAGGAGATTCGAGACCCGGTAACGGAATCACTGGCTGCGGTGTTTTAGTCACAGGGGCGTCTGACAAGGATGAGCAATTTAATCGTCCGTCATGACGTCACCGTGACTTCACTGCTTGGTCCTCGAGTGGCGTAAAGGGTTCATTCTATGTGTTGTTATTCCACATTAGGAGCAAATTCCCCTCAGTGTAACTTCAGGGTTCTGTTATTCCGCCCCAGTCATTAAATGTGTATTACTAGTTTCCTAATGTATTTGGCTTCTCCATTATTATTGGCCTCGGTGACTGCGCAGGCTTAACCAATCAGCAAAGTGCCTGCGGTGTTATGGATGAAAGTTTGCAACCAGCGGATCGGCCCAGTCAGCAGAAAAGTTAGGTTGGTTACTATGGTGATAGCACTCATTTCCTTCGTTGGGCCAACTATCCTGATCTAACCCCCTTGTATCATGACACTAGCGTGATGGCGTGTGCATCGTGGCTTCCCCGGGGTCATGTGACCTGATCTCTAACCGTATGGTGCAAAAAGGGTTAAACAATATCAAGTGTGGATTCTATAGCGTGCTGCTGTCTGGCTGTGACGTCACAGGAAGTGCGTGCCGCTGTCTGACCGTGGCTGTGACTTCACAGGAAGTGCGTTCCGCTGTCTGACCGTGGCTGTGACTTCACAGGAAGTGCGTGCCGCTGTCTGACCGTGGCTGTGACTTCACAGGAAGTGCGTGCCGCTGTCTGGCGGTGGCTGTGACGTCACAGGAAGTGCGTGCCGCTGTCTGACCGTGGCTGTGACGTCACAGGAAATGCGTGCCGCTGTCTGGCGGGGGCTGTGACGTCACAGGAAATGACCTCCGTTACGGTATTGTGAACGCGCGGCCGCCCCTCCCCCACGCCCTCCCCGTAACAGCGTGTTTTGTGTTTTTCCCCCCAGGGCACGGTGACCTTTAACGACGTGGCCGTGTACTTCCCGTTCCATCAGTGGGCGCAGCTGGCAGACTGGCAGAGAAGACTCTATCAGAACGTCATGAAGGAGATCCACGCGGCGCTCACCGCCCTCGGTGCGTCCCAAACCCCGTCCCCCCTGTGACATACACGGAAACCCAGAACCCGCCGGCAGGTCGGCCCCATCCGGCCCCCCTGGCTTGTGACTTACATAGAAACTCTATCCGGCCCCCGCCTAGCCTGCCCTGGGATAGCCGTATGCCTATCCCATGCATGTTTAATACCCTCACTGTTTTACCCTCTACCACCTCTGCTGGGAGGCTGCGATTTACCCCGTCACCAGCTGGGGGGTGGAGAAAGGGGGCAAAATGGACACCGCGGCTGTCGTATGCACTAAAGTGTCCCTTTAAATGATGGCGCTGGGCGGGTGTTTATTACTCTTAATGCTTCTCCCCGGCAGGTTATGAGATCGCTAACCCGGGTATACTGGTGAAGGTCCAGCACTCCGACGAGCCGCACTTCAGCGGCAACACAGGGGAGGAAGAAGAGAGCGCGCCGCGGGGTGAGGAGCGCTAAGGCCTCGTCTTATCTGTCTGCACGCGTCTCGCTCATAGCATTTTATGATTTTTCTGATCGTTTTTTGCAGTGCGGGGGTCTCCCCGAGGCGTGAAGAAAGAGACCGCCGAGGACTGTCAGCGCGCGGCTCGCCTCTCGCTCGTTAAGCCGGACATCTTGCTGCGGGTGAAAATGGAGGAGACCAACTGTGACCAGGCCTGCCAGACGTCGGCTGCCAAGACGGAGGACGAGGGCGAGGACTCCAGTGAGTTACGAGAGACCCGAATCTAACACTAGAGGGTCGGAGGCTGAGATGGAACGGAAGGACGTTTTCCTTTACTGAGAGGGGGGTAGATAAGTGGAGCAGCCTCCCGGCAGAGGTGGTAGAGGGTAATACATTGAGGGGATTAAACATGCATGGGATAGACATACGGCTCCTGAATCTAAGACGAGACCAACGACTGATTAAGGTTTGAGTCGTTACAGCAGGAGAAACTGGGAGACTAGCTGGGGGCCGGATGGGGGCCGATCCGCCGGCGGGTTCTGGGTCTCTGTGAGTCCGGATTTTTAACTCTTTTCTCTGTTTCTCTGTTTTTTTCAGATACCACGGTTTTCGACCCCGAGCTGTCTTTGTGGATTAAGCAGGAGGAGGAGCCGGGGCCGGCAGATCCCAACAAATCATCTGGAGAGGAGGACGAGGTTTCTCCGGACATCGGTGAGAATAATCTCTGCTGGAGTCCGCTCCAGGCCACACCCGTCCTTATCTGACCAATAGTAGCCCAGATCAGCCCCGCTCAGCCCGTCGTTTTTATCGTCACGAGCCATTTGCCAATCCCCTCTCCGTATTACCATGTGCAACTTCTGCTGGGAGGCTGCTCCATGTATCTAGCACCATCAGTCTGTTGATTTGAGGCCTGACGCGTTTATTGTGGTGACGTTCTGATAACCCCGTGTCTAACGCCAGAGACCGGTGCGAGCCGTAAATGGCCCCTCGAAGCGCTGACTGCCGGGTATTACTACGCCTGGAACGCCTGCTCTCCGGGCTGGCTTTGGGCAGCGGATATCGGTGAATCTGATGGTACTTTGTCACGCGGCCCCTCAGCCGCACTAAAGGGGGGGGGGGCTGATTCCGCCGGCCGCTCTCGTAGCCCGTAGGTTTGTGGCGTACGGTGGGTCGCTTAGCTTAGCCTCGCTGGATCACTGGGCGGCTCCTGGCTGCCGTGTTTTGCTGCGCATGGCAAATGGCTGGATCCTGGGAGCTCTGCGGGGGGTGGGGGCAGCTCTGCGGGGGTGGGGGCAGCTCGGCGGGGGCAGGCTGTAGGATTTATAGCTGAAAGGAATAGTCCCACCCGTCAGTCACGCCTCGATGTCTCTTTAAGCTCATGCGGAGCTTCTCCTCCTGTCGGAGGGCCTCGCAGGGACGCAGTAAAGACTCAGCAGGCCCTTTCTTGCTGTGCTTTAGGCTCGGGTGTTTTGCGCGCCTTCGTGTTTGGAGCTCTAGAGTAGTTTGCTCCAGCTTCCCGGAAGGTGTGGATTGTTTTTGGCTCTTCTTCCTCCGCTCAGGCCTGTAACCTGGTTCATTCCTGTCCCTTCCAGCACCGCCTATTCCCAACGGCCCTGGGGCTACTGACCGCGGCCGGATGAGCCCCTGGGGCGCCGACGACGGCCGGGTGAGCCTGAGGAGCAGAGCACCGTCCAGGGGATCGCGTGCCAGGCTGACGGCCAACAAGCGCACGGGGCTGAAGCTGAGAGACAAGATCCTGGTGCTCTGCGCCTACGAGAACAACGAGCCGGTGGCATCGCTGGCCACGCAGTTCGGAGTCAGCAGGTCTCAGATCGTGCAGATCATCCGGCGGCGGGAGGAACTGCTCTGCGCCCTGCAGAACAACGTGAGCGGAGACCGCATCCGGCGCCAGAGGAGGACCACCAACGACCAGGTGAACGCCGCCGTCTGGGAGTGGCTGCAGGGCGCCAGGGACGCCGACGTCGCGCTCTCGGGCCGCGTCATTCGGGAAAAGGCCCTGCAGATCGCCAGAGAGCACGGAATCCGGGACTTCAAGGCCTCCAACGGCTGGCTCAACAGCTTCAAAAAAGCCCACAACATCCACTGTTACTCGCTGCCGCTTGGTACCGCGAGCGCCGGGGACGACCGGACGGACTTCTGGCTGCCGCCGACGAACCCCTCGGCCGATAGGCTGCCCGTGACGCCCCCGTAGAGACCGCTTCCAGTTACCGGCGTTCTATTTATTTCCACATAGTGTTTTTTTGCCTTTTTCTTAGTCTTATATGATATTTCCTGACCCCCCCCCTTGCTCTCATATCTCTGAGTTTTTGGTCCTCTTATCCCTTTTTAACCTCTTCATCACCGGACAACATGGCATCAAAGAAGAACACTGTGACCTGCGCGGATGTAACAACGGAGCCGACGCTCTCCGGGGATGCCTTTAAGTTGCTCGTCCGAGTGGATTTTTTGGCCGCGGGATCCGTTCCTTCCGTTCCTCGGTCAGCTCGCCGGTGATGCGCGGTTGATTCCGGCGAATAACCTTGCGGTGTAAACTCGCGCCCTGCGCTTTGGCCTCGAAGTTGACCGTTTCCCAGCCCGTCCCGTGTTCAGTCCGCGGTCTCTGTGTCACCCGGGGACGGCGCAGATGGCGCTCAATCGCAGCGTTATCAGCTCGAAGAGGTAATAAACGTTCCCTCCGTGGCTCTCTGGCTTCCCGCGCTCTCCGGGTGTTGCTTCGTGTTATTATTATTATTATTATTATTATTATTTATTTCCACTTCGATATCTGCTGTGGCTTCTTATTATAATGAGGTCACGGGCGAGGTGATCTAATTTACATCCCAACTCCTCCTTTGAAATAAGGTGGGGGGGGTCGTGCTTTTAGGTCCTCACTGTCCAAATGAACCATGTTGCACGGGGGGGGGCATTAGGGCTGGTAATGACTCGAGCCGTCTCTAGTAAACGGGGGGCTTTCCTGCTCTACAGATTTGTGTGAGCAAAACATGCGCAGGTACGCTGAAACCAATGGCCTGGCTTAACTCCTCGAGTGCTAACTGCCGTTAGAAGTCTCCCCGCCTGCAGTAAAGTTGGACATAAACCCTTTTTGTTTCTTTGGTTCCAATAAACTCACTTTATCTGCAGACCTGGAGCCGCCGTTGCTGTCAGTCATGTGATATTTTGGGCGACTTTCCCGGCTCAAACACCACACTGAGCTGATGCTTTATGGCGATGCTAATGAAGTCCCTTCCTCCATAGACTTTCATTAGTCAGAGAGTCCAGCTGGGTGATTAAGACTGAGCCATTCTATTGCTTCCCACAGACAGTATGATAAGGAGTCAGGGTGCTTGCTGGGGGTATTGGCCGTCCTACAAAATGCCTCATGTTCTTGTATTTTTTTTATAAAATAGAGTGAATTATCTTAAAATATGTGCTTTCTGTGTGTCAGTCCATTTGCATGTTTAATGTTTAAAGGTGTGCGTGACGCGGTTAATTCTGCCCTTAGAGGTTTAAGACGGTGCATCGCTGCTCCGTTTCAGTCGGTGGCTGTGCGCGTAATACCCAATAGAAAGTGTACAGAGCCGAGTATTCTCTTCTATCTTCTGCGTATTTGTCACACGTAATGTTTTTGTTTTAGATCATCAAACTCATTTTAAAACTAGACAAAGATCACCCAAAATAAATGTATTTTCCTTAATGTATAGAAGTACAGCTGAAGGCGCACTGGAAGACGCACACAGGTGAACGTCCGCACCGGTGCCCGAAATGTCTCAAGAGCTTCACCCGCAGCGCCGAGCTGAGGAACCACCAGCGCACCCACACCGGAGAACGACCCTTCACGTGCCAGGAGTGCGGCAAGGCTTTTACACACAGCTCCAACCTCGTCCATCACCGAAGAACCCACACGGGCGAGAGACCCCACAAGTGCAACATGTGCCACAAGAGCTTCCGCCAGAGCTCCGATCTCAACCGCCACATGCGCACTCACTTGACTCAAAACCACCGCCACCATCAGTGCCCCCGCTGCAGTCGCGCGTTCGTATACAAATCCCAGTTGCTTATGCACAGCCGCGTCCATGCGGTGGAGGACATTCTTCACGGAGTAGAGTGAGGTCCCGCGGCTCGTGGGTTGGTCTGGAACATCCAACCTCGCTAGGACTTTCTAATTTGTGTTAATCCTATTTTACCAACGTCGGGTAAATTGGATCTGAAGCTCTTCGGAATACAGTGCGTCGTGCGGACCAGGAGCTTACTGGGGGTGCGAGATTCAAGCACAGCGAATGTCCTCAACGGGAGCGCTGGCGGAACGATTTGTGGAACCAACGTGTCAAATCGGTTGTTTAACCCCTTAATGACAAAGCCCGTACATGTACGGGCTCAAAACGCACTGTTTTCAATTGGGTTAGGGACTGCCCATTGTCCTTAAGGGGGTTAAAAAGCTCTGAAGGTTTGGGTCCGTTACAGGTTGCAGTAGTCTGCTGGGTGTTAATGCTCCTCTTTCTGTGTTTTTCAGTAAAATAATTATTTCTATTTTAGAGAAATAGAATAAGATTGTGTGTGTTAGCGTGCGTGTGTTAGCGTGTGTGCGCGTGCGTGCGTGTGCGTGTAAGTATACACATCTAGTACTGGCTGACCATGGACTCGTGGATACCCCAGCTGTTATTTGGATCTCTGCGCTGATCGTCTCTCAATCCTTTATTTTTTTTTTGATGGTCGGCCATCATGCTTCTTCAGTGTGATCTGCCAAAAACTGAAAGTAACAGAAAGGTGCATCGTGATAATAAAAACCGTTTTCTAGTTTGTGCGTCTTGTCTTGCCGAAAAAAGCATGCATATTTCTACCCGCTTCAAGAGTCCTCAGCTAGAGCATTCACTGGAGGGGACCTGGTGTCAGTTATTAAATACGCTGATGTCATTTTAATAAACCATCACACAGGTTAAATGTCTGTTTTTAATAGGAAACCTTAAAAAACGCAGTTTGTTATTAAATGATATGCTTTAGAGTCACTCATAAATTAGGATTTTTAACCAGGTCTTCGTTAATGCTAAGCCAAGGAGGGATGATGAGTCTACGTTTGGTCCATTGAAATGTTTCCAGGGTAGGGGTAAAGCCTGAATTGTATCTCTATCTGTCTTGATTGGATCGGATTTCCCACACAACAAACTAGACGTTCACCTTTTTTGATGATCCTCCAGATTGGTGGTTGGTAGAAATGTTGTCCGTACCTTGAACCACCTGGTCCGCTGCACGCATGGTGCCTTCAACGTTAAGGAACGTGGGTTGCCTGTTATTTCATCCTCCAAGACTTATGCGTTATTTCAGAAGGAATGTGGTGTCCATTTTTATTCTTTAGGTCCTGGTGGGTACAATCACCGCACACGTGACAGAGAGCCTCGCTCTATTAACCAATTACTACACGTCTGCACCTGACCTTACAGCTTTTCAATCCCAAACCTCTTATGGCTGGATAAATACTCCCTGTGACTCCTCTCTGGTCTCGCCAGTAAAATGTAGCATTTGGGGATGAAGATACAGCTCAGAAGTCCTGCGCTGGATGCCAGGATGGCGAATATCTGCACGGCCACTGTGTATTTGCCCCTGGTGCTCAGATAGGCAGGAATGAATGACACCCAGACGCTGCTGAAGACCAACATGCTGAATGTGATGAGCTTGGCCTCGTTGAAGTTACCAGGCAGGTTTCGCGCCAGGAAGGCGACCACGAAGCTGACCATTGCTAGGAGACCCATGAAGCCCATTGCCATGTAAAAGAAGATATTTTGACCTTCATCACATTCAAATATCACTTTATGGCTTACAGACTCTGTGTTCATCCTCGGAAACGGAGGAGACACGAGAAGCCAAGCTGAGCAAATTCCACTCTGCATCACAGAGCAAAGTCCTACCACGTTACGGGGTATCTTTGGTCCTAACCATTTCCTCAAGGGGCTGTTTGGGTTGGTGGCTTTAAATGCAAGTATCACCATGATAGTCTTAGCCAGAACGGAGGAGATGCTGATGGAGAACACAATACTGAAGCAGATTTGTCGCAGGAGACATGAAAAAGTGGATGGACGACCAATGAACAGTAGGCAACAGAGGAAGCAGAACATGAGAGACACCAGGAGGACATAGCTCAGCTCCCTATTGGTGGCTTTAACTATCGGGGTTTCCTTGTACCTGATGAAGAGCAATAAGATGGAAAAAGTAATAATGGAAAAGATGATGATGTTCGACACCAGTATGTATCCCAGCGGCTCTTGGTATGACAAGAACTCGACAACCTTTGGAACACATTGATCCCGTTCTTCATTGGACCACTGGTCAGTGGGACATCTCATGCATTCAGCGGCATCTAACAAAAAAGACATGTGTTACTATGATCTACTTCATATTACGTTAAGCCATCAATACTACACCCAGGAGAACCATTTCTTGTGACCATATAATAAATATATGCTTGTTTAACCCCCCCCCCACACTTTGCTTAGTATATAGATGTTTGCGATAGGGCGTACGAACCTGTCGTGTTTGAGATCTCTCCTGCCGAACAGGACACGCAGTTGAAGCAGCACACGGGCTGGCCACGTCGAATGAGTCTGCGGTAGCCTGGTTGGCAGCTGTCGCTACATACGGAGCGTGGAACCTGGTGGGGAAGGACACCCTGATTACGCGTGTAGTCCAAAGCTTAACCTTGCTGAAATAAAGCTCCGTTACACGCTGCCAGCTAACCCTTCAGGGACCAGAAATGGACACAACTTCTTCCTTCACGGAATAAATGTACTGAGAGACAATAAAATCAGGATCAAACAACTCGAGTCCCCAAGGACCACAAACAGACCAGGTCCCTGAAAACAAGCAATTCAATGCCAGGCAATTCAATTTAATTGCGATGCCTGTGCCAGAAATGTGGCCTGTTTCAGCCCTCTAGGGTTGGGAGTATTCATCCCTACACGATTTGGGGGGGTCATAGACACGTTTTGACTGATGACAGAATTATATAAAGTATCCATAAAAAAAGAGAGCCTGTGTAGGTTAAGGGTAACTATGGGATTTAATATTCTGCCCCCTTACACACCAATGCCTAATGGCATTGTTTTAGGAGGCTATAGAACCCTGCGACACCTTCATACCCATCAAACATTCAGGGCTCCTAGAAAAGAGGGACATGAGGGATTTGGGACTTGGGAGTGGGTTCTACTTACATTAGAAAAGTTCTCATTCCATATTATGGAACTGGTGTTAAGAATGACCCAGTTATCTTGTGATGTCCTGGGGTTAAAGGTTCCCACTTTCACTAACTGGAAGTTTCCATCCAGAACTTGGATAGTCATGATGTCATAAGAGCTAGAGAGGTCCCCGTTGGAATCAAAGTTGACCCATGGTCCGTCCTTGGCTCGAAACTTTGTTTTCTTCAGATACTGAAGAACCTGTAGATGAAGACCATACATACATATATATATATAGACCATGGTGATATGGAGGACTGTTTGATTCATCTCAATTCCCTGTTCTTATCTGATAATTAAATATAAATTGTATCGAATGGCCTTGTTGGCCCCGTCTGGTGTTTTCCTGTTAAACTGCAGGATTATGACGTGATTGTTACCTTCCAAGGGCGGATGCTGCTGACATTGGTGCATACGTGGTATCCTCCTTCTGATTGGCATGTAAGCAGGACATGGAGAGTGTGGGCATAGGCATAGACTGCCAGATAGGCATGGTATGTGTAACTCAGGTCATTTATCTCAAATAAGGAGTGGATCAGCTCCTTCACATCCTCTTTCCCTGAACAGGACATAGCCATCCCTGGAACGGTGTCGTTTTTCCCAATTGGCCAGGTGCAGTTAAAAGAAATTTCCCAAAACATCTGGATGAAAGGGTATTTGGTGTCCCCAGATGGTTGCAGGTGTTGGAGAAACTCCTGAAATCCTGACATGGATCCCGTGCTGGGCATTAGACCAATGGTTCCATTTAATACCCTCCAGGCCTTCTTGGAGAAGAGCCCAGGTGTCATAGTAAAGGAGGCAGACGAGATGAAGATCTTCCCAATCACTTTTTCATTGTACATCGTATCTAGAAGTGCTTTCACATGAGCCTCTGGGCTATGAAGGACAATCACGCTAACTGAACTTTCTTTAATGACAGCCACCACTCTCTGAATCTGTCTCATGGAGTAGCTCAAATGGATCTTCTCTATGAAGGCCACACAACTCCCACTCTTCTCTAACTCGTTCCGAATTGCTTGTCCTCCCTGCTCTCCAACATCATTGTCCACAACCAGCATCCCCACCCAAGTCCACCCAAACACGTTAATGATCTTGCTGAGGGCGATGTTCTGGAACATATTGGTGGACACTGTACGGAGGAATGATGGGAAGTTCACCTTGTCACTCAGTGATGATGAGGATGCACTGTGACTGATCTGGAAGAAGAGAAGAAGAGAGTGGTAGATAAAAGGAACAGCCTTTCTCAGCAGAAGGCCATCAGTGCCTTTAACTCTGGCCCAAAGACTAACTTGTTGATGGGTTGCATGGCAAGCCTTGGGTATAAACCACGCCACATAATGTGGTCAGTCCATATGCACTACATAGGAACATGTAATTCTACCTTCATATGCACTTTAATGCATGTAATGGCCATGTAAGTATTGCCTAAAGTTTTTATCCATGCAAATGTGTCGAGGGATTCCTCAGAATCCATGTTATACATTTAGCGTGTTCACTCACTTCCATGATAAATAGCCCTCTCAGGCTATCAACCCCCCAGTGTCCCGCTGCACAATGGGCCGGTTACAATGAGGGTCTTCTATCTATTTATCCTGGCTCAGCACAGCCTCCATAGACTTCATTAAAAGGTGCCGCCACCTTTAAGACACACTGCGGCAGGTTATGACATCATATCCTGATGCTTCATTTCTTAAATGCATAGAGCGCCATAATTGTACCTGGACTAGGAACACTAGGGCGGCCCTCGATTTACATTCAGCACTGCTTATCTGAATGTGCACAAACACTATGGAAGTACTATGTCCGTAACACTGGCTGTGTGCCAAAAAATCAGTAAAACAAGGAGAAAGAAAAGCTGCCTGAACACTAAAGATACCCAGAAAAACACAACCCTCATCACAAGTCCTTTGCTCAACGCATCTCCTGGTCAGCATTGCGCGACCGCTAAGGCCTTACCTCCAGCTTGCTCCCTTTATCTACAGCCACGAAGGCTGCCATTGCCGTCGGCTCCTTCATAGACTTTCATTAGCAAGAATACCTGGCCGGACGTTCAATTGTCAGCCATTCTATTGTTCCCCACAGGCAGTATGATAAGGAGTCGGGGTGTTTAGTAGATCGGGGGTCAGATAACAGAGCGAGAATCATACAAACGGCTGACATGCAGCTGCCTGAAAACTTTATACGGATCAAAAACTAGAAATGTTTTCAAAAATAAGCCCCACGGTTTTTTGAAAATGCAGATTTAATCTGATATAAAAAAAATTAAAAATGGTAGTTCCCCCTCTAAATGAAGATGTTTCCTAATCGTTCTAATACTATTGGGTTGCCATGTTAGAGTGAAGGAAAATGTAATTTTCAGCCTGTTTTTGCCTTCTTTTGGATCACAAATAACGCGTGATATTGTAGGTAGGACATGGTGGACATGTGTAATGGTAGGGAAATGGACAGCCTAGACCAGGGTTCCCTGAACTTTGGTTACCTGGGGGTAATGAAGGACGCCAAGGACCCTTGCTATAGGAAGAGATAATGCCGACATGGTTTCTCCAATGAGTCCGATCATATCTGAGGACTTGTGGCAGTTGTATCGAGGAACGGGGCTTCCAGTCCCTGACACCAAGGACAGGGCTCCCCAGATGGCTCGGAGCTCAGACATACATGAGTCAAAAAGACTGAACCCCAGGGTGATATTGGGCAACAGCTCCCGAGACTTGTTAATTTCATCTATCGCGAACATCAAACCAAGAACATCTCTGTAGTAGCGTACGTGGAACCTGCATGGGGAACAGAAAATCGGACGTACAGGTCAGCGCCGTATACGGCATGCAAGCCTCTCAATGGAAGAAGGTCCAGTGTGACCATCCATCTCTGGGACGTCCAGAAAATAGGAAAGATCGATAGATATATCTTACCCCTTACAGGAAGGAGGCTGCGGCACATCTTGAAAAGTCAGCTCTGGGAAGTCATATCCTGAGTGGATGACAAACAGTCCCCCAATGAGGACATCTCCAGGTTGGTAGAAGGAAGCAATCTTCCAGGGCTGGAGATAACAACCTGGTTGCCCCTCACCCAAGGAGAAGACCAGGAGGAGTGGGACATGCAGCAGCTGCCTCATTGACTCTGAATTTGGGTCAATTCACTCGGCGTTGCAAGAACATTTCATGATTGTTTCAATGAGAGAACCGAATCAGAACTGTGGATGAAGTCCAATTGAACAATTAAAATGTAGAAAATTAAAATGCTGTCCCGCTAGTACATAATTTCACGTACAATACCTTCAGACCCAATGAACCAAACACCTGCCTCGGTGCTTCCTTAATACTCTGAACATTTTGTTATCCTAACACTCTCCACCCCTCAGCGCCTGTGCTCCCTGCCAACTCCCCTCACCTCAGCGCCTGTGCTCCCTACCACTCAGTATCTATCTGTACTCCCCACACCTCAGCGCCTGTGCTCCCTACCACTCAGTATCTATCTGTACTCCCCACACCTCAGTGCCTGTGCTCCCCTCCACTCAGTATCTATCGGCACTCCCTACACCTCAGTGCCTGTGCTCCCCGCCATGCAGTATCTATCTACACTCCCCACACGTCAACATCTGTGCTCCCCTCCACTCAGTATCTATCTGCACTCCCCACACCTCAGTGCCTGTGCTCCCCTCCACTCAGTATCTATCTGCACTCCCCACACCTCAGTGCCTGTGCTCTCCTCCACTTAGCATCTTCAATCCCCACAACTCAGTTCCTGCACTCCCCACCACCCAGTGCCTATGTTCCCCACCACTCAGCTTCCGTACTCCCCACAACTCAACTTCTGTGTTCCCCGTCACTCAATATCTGCTCTCCTCACCACTCACTGCCTGTGCTCCCTACCACTCATCATAAGAGCTCCTTTCCAATCACTATCTCCACTCCCCGCAACTCAGCATCTGTACTCCTGTCCTTACAGCCTCCACACGTGTCACATGCGCTCCTCACCTCTTACAAGACTCCTCACCTCTAGAGTCCACCTCTCAGTCTGGGTTCTTCTCGCCTCTTCAGTCCTTAAAGTCCTGTCAGATTCAGGCGCCCGTACCTATACACAGGCGGCACGAGGTGGTTCCTTGTGAATTCTTCTAAACGTAACGTTAAATGCAATCAGAAACTAGGAAAAGGTCCGCTTATATATCTATTCTACATATCATTATATAATTATGTGCTCTTCAGGGTTTGTGCATTTAGTACAATATCAGGCTGATATGCCTACAGGTACCGGAATAAATCTCCAAATACCTTTACAATAAAATCAGTATGGCCGCTGCGTGTTCCTAGGCATTGTCAGTGTCCGTGGCAGTAAAGAAGCATTTACATACATGTATATATATACACGTTTATATGTCTATGGACCGTTCGCATTTCTGGAGAGCAGATGGGATCCCTGCACTCTGTGGACGTCGGAACGTTATAATTAACAGTGAAGGTTTCCACCTCTCATACCCCTGGAGCTTTGTGAAGACCCAACATATGGAGTGCACTTGGTGTAAGGAGGAACTCAGAAATTACAGGCTGGCCGTCCCTTAATTACAGGTTCTGAGTCCCCCTAGATTGAGAAAAATGACATTTAATTGTCGGCGGTGGAATCCAGGACCTCTGGGACATCCTACAGGACTCTGGAGATCTGCGGAGACCCGGACGGTCTGTGCTATCGGTCCACGAAGATTATAGTCTTTGAAACCCAACAATTAGTTGTGGAATCTTCTAGGAGACTTTTACCTAAATTCTGGGTCCTGCTGTCCACCTAGAAGAAGGCAAATTGTTAAAAAAAATATGACATTTTGTTGAAAAGCACAGCTGCTTTGGTGGCGAATGGTCTATTAAACGACCACTAGGTCCCACGTCTGGCCACCTCCCGTAGGTGAGGCTCATCGGGGTTGGTTTCTGTTATAATGCAGATATACCGGTAATAGAGATGTTAAACTCTCCTGCAACCTCCCAGGTTAGTGAATACGCTCTTCAGTACTGGGAAGCAGGTACATCAAGTAACCCCGACGCATTTAAATGTTTTTAGGGGCAAAAAAACAACCAACAAAATTGTTTTGACCAATTATAACCTAAGTAGGGTATGGTGATGAAAGCTGGACCCTGTTGAACTCTTGAATAGATGTGTTGCTTTTTACCTGTAAGGGTTAATGTTTGAGATTTAATAAAGCGGATCTTTCATGTTTCCAAAGACTATATTTGACATCAAATATATATCTAGGAGAATATAGGTACAAAAAAAATGACAAAAACACACAAGAAAAATAGTCGTCAAACCCTTGTACAGCGCCGCGGAATATGATGGCACTATATAAATCAATAAATAATTATACAAATAATAATAAAAATCAAAGAAGTGAAACCTGTGCAGGCTCACATAGGTATAAACGGCCAATTTCAAGCTTCGTGTTGGAACGCCGTCGTGTCTGTCGGCCTTGGAGAAGGTCATGAGGGAGCTGAACTAAATGAACTCTGAGGTTTACTCAATGACCCCTTATTCTCTATCGTTCCTTATATAGGACTAACCCTTCACTGTCCATTTTTAAGACCTAATAGCAGGGGATTGCTCATTTAGGACTTGGAGTCAAATGAACTTCGAACAACAAGAGGTGATGACCGACTCCATTCATCGCGCCTATCTGAGATTCCTTTACGGTGGGTCTACAACTCCACGACTCCGTGCTTTTATCTCAGGTCTCAGTCTGACATCTGAGGTTACATCTGATCTCCATCTTTTTAAAGAATTACAGAATCCAAGTACACGTACTTAAGTATAGGGTTATTTCCATGCTGGGGGGATCTTCCAAGATGATGATCTGTCCACCGGTTTTGGTTGGACTTTGGAATAAAATAGCAGCAGAAGGCTCTGCCTGTCCCACCATGTCTCCTGTCATCCTTGTGTCTTCTGAGACACCTGTGGCTTGTCTGGTGACCAAGCGCCTTCATACCCAGGAGTGCTCCCATCTTCCTTGGACGGGGCATTGCTTCTTGGCATTGATTGGTGGTGCTGTTGTGTTAGTCAGTGTTGTTTTTCCCGCTGGCTTTCACACACACACAGCCTTGGCCTATGAAATTATTTTGCCCTTCTGATTCCCTTGGTTAATTGGATTACCTGGAATTTGACTTTCGACCTGGACTTTGATTATTCTTTTTGGTTACCCTTCTGTATTTTGTCTGTTACCCCGGCTATACCAACCTTCATTTTGCATGCTGTTCTCTCTGGCATCTGTCCTGCTAATCATCTGGATGCTCTTACTGCTTCCTGCTGCTCGCAAGGTCCCATCTCAGTGTCCTGCCGCCCGCCAGATCCCACCTCAGTCTCCTGCCGCCCGCCAGATCCCACCTCAGTCTCCTGCCGCCCGCCAGATCCCACCTCAGTCTCCTGCCGCCCACCAGATCCCATATGAGTCTCCTCCCGCCCACCAGATCCCATCTGAGTCTCCTGCTGCCCGCCAGATCCCATCTCAGTGTCCTGCTGCCCGCCAGATCCCATCTCAGTGTCCTGCTGCCTGCCAGATCCCATCTCAGTGTCCTGCCCAGGTGAATGCTTATGACAGCAATGTGTAATGTTTAATTAAACGTCTACCAAAAAATAGTGTCTTTTTGGGGGAAATATAGTAGATTGAAAGGTTCCAAAGATAGAATTATGTGACCCCAATGGAGTAAGACAGCTCTGTAAGACCTTCATGATCTAATGATTGTGAGAGACATTTACATTCCCCATGAAGAAATGACCTCCAAGGCGTCACGCCTACAGGCCACGTGGGGTTTGGGTACTGTGGACAATGTAGAATGGTTTTGATACTATATACATTTTTTGGATTTGTTTTCATATCTAGAAGAGCTGAGTTTTATTGCCTTCAGAAGCAGAGGTCCGGCCATCTTCACGCGACACATTTACTCATTTCACATGCTGACAGCTCATATCATTATTTACATGCTGATCTCATGATGTATTTTTCAGGTACTTTACTAGAATTCCAGAAATGAGCTTCAGAATAATCGAGTGTGTCTCAGCACTCTGGCAGCGAAAGGGTAAACACGAGATCTCGATCCCACAATCCTTTACTCTTGAGTACCGGTACCGGGAAGACATTGGCGCTATTAGACATGTTACGCAGGCCGCACTATAGGAGCAAAAACAAAAGATCCTCTGATTAGCCAGACATTATGTATTAGAACCCCGCTCGTATGTGTTAAGTTATCCCTTCCTTCTTGTAAAGTTCCTGATTGTTGCTGATTGGTTCGGGCAGCCTTTGTGAGGATGGAGAGGAGATGGTAGAGAACTTCAGGACAGGAGACTGGTTGGATGGGGCTTATTTTACCAGCTTTTGCCTGAGTTCCCCGACGCCCCGAAGTAAAAGAGTCCCTTACTTTTAACTGTGATATTTCCATATATTGATATATTTAGTCCTGCTAGAAGCTGTGACGGTGACGTGAGACACTAGACAGATAGTGACGTGTAATAAATACACGGGGTCGGCGGCAGAACCCACATAACAAACATTCTGTCACCTGGAGGGAAATACACGCAGTCCTGCCCCATAGCCGTACGGCAACACTTTCCCTCAACTGAGCAGTCGCCGTCCTGTCCGCAGAATGAATCCCTGCAGGACAGTTTCCTTGGACTCTTTACTTCTGGACACGTCCCGACGGGATCTGTATAGACAGACAATGAAAAAGATATCCAAATAGCCACCCGGAAAGAAAGACGGGGAAAAGAAACCAGAACCACAGAAGAGTGGGCGACAAACATTCCGAGCGCCTTCAAAATAGGGGGGGGGGGTTTGGGTTCCAAGGAGGGACTACCGCTCCTGAAGAAAGACACTTGAGAAGTATGATGGGGTGGAGAGGAATAATGATGCAGAACAAGAAGTTAAGACCGTTGCCTCCAGCGGCTGGGTTTCTGGTCCATGTACATGGCTTATTTTAACGCGTGAGCAGCAAATTTACGGAAAGCGCTACTTCGTCGCTGTGCTTGTCCGCTTTAACTTTCTGGTGACTCGGAAGTCTTTCGCATAAAGACTAAATTTAAAAAAATAAACAGCGATCTGTAGATGTGAACTCTTCCTAGTTTGTGAAGATCATTCATAGTTTAATACCCCCCTCCCAGTTAAGTCTAAAGTACGGCTAATAGCGCATTTACTGGAAGGAATCCCATCGCTGCCACCAATTAGGGAGAGAGATATTTGCTACCTGGCGTTGGGGTCCTGCAGCTCCAGCCACAGATATTACAGCACTTCTGCTCCCCGGGACAGTCTCCGTCACCTTTACACCTCGGTTCGCCGGGAAAGCCTTTACATAACGGAAATATTCTCGGACACTGCCCTGGTTTCACTGCAACGGAAATATCACTTACATGATGAGGCAGGAGGTATAGGTTAATGAAGAATTGGCCGTGAAGACGCTCAAGTGTTATTCCGTATGCAGGGGACAGTCTGCAAGGTCAATCTGACGACTTCCTAAGTAATGGACCCAGCAACGGACCATAAGATAAGTTGGCGTTGTGCCAACCTACGGCATTTTTGGGATGATACACACGGATTACTGGCTTGATTACAATCCCTGGTGCCCAACGTAATATCCACCATGAATTAAGAATGCCTCTATATTGCGTACTAATACTGGATTCTTACCTTTGTCACTGAGCACACATTTCAGTTTACATTGGGAACAGCAGCATTTTTGGGAACGAGGACATTCGTCATCCTTACGACATTCGTCGGGTTCTGGACTCTTGTGTATACAGCTGAAGGGGTGATAGGATGGACAGACTTCCTTCACAGCCACATAAGTCTTCTCTGTGGGGGGGGATAATTATTTTCGTGATTTTACAGATAATTAATAATAATTAAATGGAATAAACAGCTTCTTAATATGGATATCACTACCCCCCATACCTATCTCCTCTAGGCAACCACAGAAATAAAGTTTAGAAATGAAAATAGTAAAAAGGTGATAAATCTCTTATTGATAGTACTTGTTCCTAATGGACAGACCATCTGTCATGGTCAGGTTGCAAATTGATCATCTTCACGCGGCCGATATAAAAAGTCAGCGGCCACTTTGTTAGCGATACCCACTCACGCAAGTAACCAAATCGTACAAAACATGAAGATGTGACAAAAAAGGTTTCGGTATCATTTGATCAAACATTACTATGGAGAAGACACCTGATCCATGGAGAGCCTCGGACCGTGGTATGATTATTGCACCACAACTGGCACAGTTGGGCTCCTGGGATATTCACATATTGTCTATGGAGCTTAAAGAGAATGGGGTGATTAACATTATACAACAAGTGGCAAACAACACCATGGTAAAGGGGTTAGAGGACTCGACTTGTTCACGTAGAGGATTGGTGTAGAACCTTCAACTTGGAGACCGCGTTCTTGTCATGTAGGGGTTGGAGAAGAGTATCTGATGAAGTGGCTACTGGGTGCAGATCAACCCGTTATGGTTTGCCTGTAAATGGACCTCCTAATAATGGACTACAGTTAATACACTTGTTGAGTCTGTAGATGGACTTCATGCTACTGGACATTGTCTATCTGTTGATGGACAGGAGACGTGTGGACATGGCCAAGCTCCAGATGGACTAGATATTTGTGTCCACAGTTGTGGATTATTGTTATTGTGAGGGTCATAATTACGTCGTGGGGGCTGCAGGCATTGCCTTTTGTTCTTAAAGGTGCAGCATTTTTCCTCTTCTGTGCAATCATCGTCGTTATTACAGCTCTGTAACGTGCATGGCACGGCGTCCTCGGCCACCGCTGGACAGGCCTCTGCTGGCTCTGCATAAACCAGACACAAACTTACTGTTCAATAACTGCAGACGCTAGAGAAAACAGCTCAATAACCTGAAATGATGGAGAAGTAAGTTGATAAATGGGGAATCAGTAACCCCAGAGAAAACACATTGTTCATCAACTATATACACTGGAGAAAATTGACCGTTGAGGATGCTTTAATAGTTTCTGGCAGTTCAATGATGTCCCGAGAAGATTGATGGCCCCAGGTACTATAGAACTAGAAGCCAACTACTCAGAAACCACGAGCACTGGAGATATTGGATGGTCACCCCGAATAGAAAATATTTTTATATCAGAAAGGCCTAGTTTTAGAACAAGACAATTGTCTTCTCTAAGGTCTTCTCCTCTGGTCCTGTAGACCTAAGGCTGTCCCGGTCTCCTTTCTCTGTCTTCTTAGGATCATACGTTACCGGGTTTAGGATCACTGCAGACCCTGCCGCAGATATCACAACACTTTTTATCACCGGGACAGTCTGTGTCAGTGTCGCACTGTGGGTCCGAGGGGAAAGCAGCACAGATGGTCTGGACAAGTGGGCAACGGCCTGCTTTTCCTGAAAGAGACACCAAAATCGAAAGAAAGTAACACAAGTTTAGTAAATTTACCCTAATTTCGTAAAAATGTACTAAACTCGTGTAAGAAAATAAACACCTATAATATTCATATGCGTGTAAATGTTTGCCTGAATTGACTTTCAGCATGAAGCAAATGTTCTGTTACTTTCTTGCATCACTTCCTGTCTTACAGTAGCTTCCTGTTCGTGGACTATTTAGGACTTTGAATTTACTCAATGGATCGGAAGCTCTGAAAAATGACCTTTTAAGCTCCATTAGTGTCCAGACACAGAAAGTGAGGTGGATGTGCTGCGCTCTCACGCTGCGGGGCAGCCAATGCTTCTAGATATTCCAAAATGGCAGCACACAAGCAAATTCCTAGTTCCCAATACAAGGTTCAGGACATTATCTTGTCCCTAAGGAGTTAAAACATGGTGTAAATCGGGGCTTTCTAAAAAGAAAGGATTAGTGTGGAACATGGAAGTCTATGTTTAAGGATCCTTTCTTGGAATGGTCAGCGTTTGCCCCCCAGGTCTTGGGGTAAATAGGCAGATTCTCATGGTTTAATCTGTGCACCCTGATTGGAGGTTTCCTCCCTGCTATATCACAGCTGGGATCCCTGCTTGAATACAGGTGACTTAATACATTATGTCTTGAGGTCCCGATTTCAATGAGGGCCGCTATGATGTCATTAGTGAGTCCCTGCCGAGGGCTATTAAAATGTCTCGCAGGTTTGATGAAGAGACTTTAGTGAATGATGTCGGGATACCAATCATTATCTCACGTTTTATAGGGTAGACACATTTGGCTCCACAACTCGAACAGCAACATTTCTTTGACTTGGGGCAATCGGCGTCACTCCGACAGTCGTCGCTCTGTGCTTTCCCGCTGACACACGTTATGGCCTTCGATGGAGGACAAACAGTGGTTACCTCTGGAGGAGGAGAAGACAGCGTTTATTTTACCAAATGAATGTCTGGAGAAACCTCTGTGTTACTTGTGTGGATGATATTCACATTATGTATATGAATCGGCTGTCAGTGTCATCGTTTTCCCATAAGCCCTCAATGTGTTTCCTGTAACCCGCCACAAATGTAGCAAAGCTTCCACGCGTCAGCGGTCAGAACATGATATCCCTCTCTCCTACCCAATATTCCTCTTTCTTCCACTGATATCCTTCTTTCCTCCCCCGATGTCCCTCTTTCCTCCCCTGATATCCTCTCCTCCCTGATACCCCTCTTTCGTCCCCTGATAGCCTTCTTTCCTTCCCTGATATCCTCTCTCATCCACTGATATCCCTCTCTCCTCCCCTGATACCTCCCTCTCTCCTCCCCTGATACCCCCTCTCTCCTCTCCTGAGCCCCCTCGCTCATCCACTGATATCCCTCTCTCCTCCCCGATACCCCCTCTCTCCTCCCCTGATACCCCCTTCTCTCCTCCCCTGAGCCCCCTCTCTCATCCACTGATACCCCCTCTCTCCTCCCCTGAGCCCCCTCTCTCATCCACTGATATCCCCTCTCTCCTCCCCTGAGCCCCCTCTCTCCTCCCCTGATACCTCCCTCTCTCATCCACCGATACCCCTCTTTCCTCTCCCGATGTCCCTCTTTTCAGAAATGGGATATATTTTGGGGAGAGGGGGTTGGACATCATTGTCTAGCGAGTAAATCGTTTAACCCCACGCAGCACAAATAATAACAATAAAAATGCTTTTTTGATAAGAAAACGGAGGGTTTAGAAGTGCGATGAGGCCTATGAATGGAGAGGGGGTGCGGGAACAAAGAGAGAGAGAGAAATACTTCACAAAGATCAGAAGACCAAAGAAACGCGACAGATCCTATCGGACTTTATTCACAAACAGACAATACGCCATTTACAAACCAGCGCCTCACGCCAATAAAACCCCCGGCCGACGTGCTTTTGTTTCCTTTGCCTTTTGACGCGGGCTTCAAGGGACTATAATTATACTTAAATAAAAGTCTCCGCCTGTCCTTCCTGTGGACTGAATACGAAAGGTCAGTTCACTTAAACACTTCCTGTGAAATATATCTTTTTAATATTAGGATCTTATCATGCTTCCTAAGGTGCCTGATATTGTCCACACTCTACAACAACACCTTTTTCCTCCCCGATCTCCCTCTTTTCTCCCCTGATGTCCCTTCTCCTCCCCTGAGGTCCCTTGTTCCTCCTTTTACCTCTCCTGATGCCCCTCTCTCCCCCCGATGCCCCTCTTTTCTAGGAGGTCAGAATGTTTGCTGGGTATGAGGGGATCGCAGGGTTCTACAGCCCTAAAAGCCCCAATAATGTGTATAGAAACAGCAGGGAACGGCTTTATAAATCAAACGGGGTAAATAAACCCCAGTATTCTTCTTCTAAATGCCCCACTCAGTTACACAAATACCCCCCGCTGGAGCACAAAGTCAACTAACGGACCATGTGAAAAGGTAAACATGGGGTGCACTGTGATGATGATGAGGATGTTAGGGCCACATTTCGGGCCTACCAAATATACGATGGAAAGAATTCTGAAAGAATATGTTTACGACCTGTCATGGCCGTTCAGGGTACCGGTTAATGACTGGCGCCTGTGTTTCAGCAAAAAAGACATTGGAGGGCAAAATAACCCTTTTAAGTTATTTAATAATAATTAATAATGATAATTTAATAATAATTAATAATAATAATTTAATAATATTTAATAATAATAATTTAATTATTATTATTATAATTAGATAAATATATATATAAAATAATTATTATAAATTATTATAATTATAATTTGTTATTATGTTTTTTTCAATAAACAAAAAAAAAAAAACTAAAAAACCCCCACATTTTTGCACATTTACCTAAATGCGAGGCGTAAAGAAACATCGGCATTGAATTCATTGAATTTCATTAACATGTTAATCCAGCCGCGTACTCGCGCCGCTGTACCTGTCGGAGATTTGACACATTGCTGTTTCCCCCGCGACGCGCAGCACTTCTCATCCGCCGCGCAATCCGCATCGCGGCTGCACGTGACGGAGGAGCACCGGAGAGACTTCGCCTCGGCGATCCCAGCGTCGGGGCAAGACCCAAAAGGCTCTGCAACAAAATCGTCTTCATCAGGAGGAGACGCGCTTCCATTATCCTCATGGATTCCCAGGATCCCACTTCTGCCACCAACACGAAGAGAAACCAAACCCTCTCACCTTCTTCGGGGTCCCAGCAGCTCTTCCCGCATATATCGCAGCACTTCTTTTTGTTAGGGCAGTCACTGTCCTGCTTACATTTTGGGACTGGAGTAGGCGTTTTACACTTCGCCAGTATGGGAGGGCATCGGCCGTATTTCACTGAAACGCAAAGAGGACGAGGTTCTATCTATACGTTTCTGGCAATCAATGAATTGTTAATATTGTGCATACACCCCTCTTGGGGCTATTATATGTTAACTTGCGCTGGGGCAAATGTCAGATATACCCGCTGGTGCAGGGTATTATCTCTTACCTTGGACGGGGGGGACACACTTCCAGCCACAGTTGGAGCAGCAGCATTTCTTGTCTCTGGGACACTGGACGTCGGTTTTGCACTCATCGGGTCCAGGTCTGGCCAGCGGGCAGATCGCAGGATCAAACGGAGGACACACATTTAGAACATCTATAGAGAGGTTTGAAGGAACCCGGTAAGCCGATAGGGGGCGAAGCCATGTGATAATTAATTCATGTGATAATTAATTCATGTGATAATTAATATGAAGGATCGGTGGATCCTACAGACAGCGCTGCCACAATTTAGTAAAAATTATAATGAGGTTTGGCCGGACAGCACCCACCACCTCCGACTAATCATCGTACCTGGGGACTTCCCAGGGTGGGCTACCTGGGGCTCTCTGTGTTCTGGACTAATACCATTGTGTAGTGGCAGAGCTAGCCTCACATAGTGGCATGGGTGACCCGCTTAGGGGTGGGACTGTGGGAGGGAAGTGGGCGTGGCCAGACAGCGCACCCCTCCCTGTAGGAAGTAGAAACTGACCGGGAGACCTGGATAACAGAAGGTTATTACTGAGTCATAGTCAAAAACTTTACATTTAAATAACACCAAAAATGAGGGCTGGACTGGGGGTGAAAAAAAAGATGCCTGGCACTTTAAGGCTGGCGGCCGATAACTAACTCATCACTTATACATCGCGCTAGCCAACGTTCCGCTGCATAACGGTTGGAATGACGAGCAGCTCCACAAGGCCGGCAGGTACCGTCCGTGCCCACCGCTTAAATAATCATCACTTTCCACGGGGCGAGAAGATTTACCGGGCTGGGGCTTCACACACTTCTGGCTTTCATCAGACAGACAGCACTTCTGATCCAGGCGGCAGTCGTTATCGCTGGTGCAGAATATGAAAGGACACTGAAGGCTCCCCGCGTCTTTAATATCATAGCTGGGACACGACTCCTCGGGTCCTGCGCGGATTGATAGTAAGAGGGTTAATACGGAGATCATGCGGGTCGCAGTGCTCTTCCCCTTTCAATTCCAGAAGAGTCTCAGCGGGCAAACAAACTTCATGAATTCAGGAGCATTCAGAATGAAACCTCGACCAACAACATCTCAAGGGTAAAAAGCCTCCAGAGTACTGTGGGCATCGTCTACGTGGGAAGTGAAGTCCAGAGCTTTACGGCCCTCTCTGTTCCATTTGGAATTTTGGTTCCTCTAATCCTAAGAAGTGGCTTTTACTTCTCTACTCTACCCATAGGATGAACATTTCCCCTGCGAAGCCCTCAGATAGACCTCGATACAGATTAGCCAAACAATCCCTGAACAGAAATGTTGGACGAGGCAAATATTTATGTGAATAAAGCATAATTATATAATAATAATCATTTAGTAATATTATTATTCGGCTGTAACGGTGTGAACTCCAGCGGAGAACGCCAGGGAGCCCCTTTAGGATGCATCTCGCTCCGCGCTCCATCTCCAGTGGCGATGTTACCTGGCAAGACGTCGGCACAAGCCATCCCGCAGTTGTCGCAGCACTTCTGCGTATCCGGACAGTCCGCGTCACTCTCACATTTTGGAAACATGAAGACGTTTCTACACTCTGGGGATCGGGGGGGGCAGCGTCCCGGTTTCACTGTAACGAGATATTCATGTGATTAATTTGTTACAGTGGAGTCAGCGCTCACCTCTCCTACTCCCTCTCCTGCGATACTTTCACTAGCGCGGCTGCTCCATCCCTAACAGCGGGACTTTTACCTATTGCGTAATACACCCTAACTCCCTCTAGACTGTAAGCTCCTGTGTGCCGGGCCCTCCTCACCTGTTGTCTCTGTTAGTCAGTTTGTTATGTTACACACTACTTGTTATGTGCTGTCCACCCATCGTACAGCTCTACGGAATATGATGCCGCTGTATAAAACAATAAATAATAACTACTGAGGTGTAAGCTTGTGCTAAGTAAAACTTTGGACTCCCAACATCCTTTAAATTTTGGTGTACCGGGGGGAGGGGCTTGCGGTCTGCCCCGGTTGCTACACCGGCATAAACCTCCAGCCTTGAGATGGTGGCATCCAGTCCTGCTGCTGTGTCGCAGACTCGCAGGTCTCTGTGCCGACGCTACGGAGTGGAGTGAGCTAAGACCCCTGGGTAACACTCCGAGCGCTTAGCGTGGCCTTCAGGTGAACTTCTAGCTTACTGGGGAACAAGTAACCAGGGAGAAGAAATACTGGGAAAAAGCGGGAAAAACACATTTTTTGGTGGGTGTTTTTACATTAGTGGCTCTTATTCCCCGGAGTCTAACGCCTGACCAAGTAACCGTGCACAGCCTGAGCACTGAGTGTTGGAAGTTACCTTTTCTGGTGGCAAGACAGGTCCTTCCACAGCTGGAGCAGCAGCATCTCGTTCCTTTGGGGCACTGGCTGTCGGATTTACACTTATCGGATACGCCCGTGGGGCAATAAGAAGATGTAAGCGCGGGGCAGATGTCTTGGGCGTTTAAATCTACAGACAAAATTTTATGTGATAAGTGACAGCAGTCAGAACGTCTCAGCTCACAAACTAAACAAGGGAAGGGGCTTTTTACGACTTGGAGAAACTACAATATAGTTTAGAATTTCGGACAATTTTGACGTATTCAACAAAATAAAGTGTTAGGCGGATTAGGAGTTCATCCAATTAAACTCGTACCTGAAGAAGGCCTCACGCATTCCTGAACCTCCTGGTTGGAGCAGCACATTTGGTTAGGTGGACACTCCTCATCACTGTTGCACCTCACTGAAGGACACTCCAGGTTTCCAATTCTTATGATTGTACTTTTGGGGCAAACTCCTTGGACCTCTGCGGAGACAGGGATGCCAAGCACAGCTGTCACTCTCCCCAATCCCCTCCCCCCTATACATTATACGATGTTCCTATTTTGATATAATGCTAAAAGGTATCTTTAGGTAGGACCTGGTACAGGATCGGCGCACTTCTTTCCGCAGGAATCACAACACTTCTGACTCATCGGACAGTCGTTGTCGCTCGGACATCTCGGCGGTGCCGGGAACAGTAACTGGCATTTTGTTAATGGCGGGCATCGTCCAGGTTTTACTGGGAAAAAAAACCCAATAAATTCATGTTTAGCCAATGGTGATGGCTGAAACTTTGGTTGCCACAAGGGTCATGAATAGTTAAGCCCCATAAGCAGCTTCTTGCTGATCCTTGAGACTCTCGTGGGATGCAGTCACACCTATAATAACATTACAATTCTTCTTTAAATTTATTCCAAAAAAACATTTTTGGATTATTGTTAGAGATGGACCTTCCTAAAGCTTCCCACCGGGAGCCAGTGATGGACATGCTTGGTCACCATCGCTGTTACCATGAAAAGTTGTGTGAGTAGATGGTGGCTCTTCGCACTTCATCTCCATGGTCGTATAGGTTATGTGTTGTGGCTTCATGAATATGGTGGCTTATAAACAGAGAAACACAGAACTCGGCCCCATTCGGCCCCCCTCTATTCTGTCTGTTTTTTTCCTGCTGTAAAGACTCAGAACCTTAATCGGTCCTTGGTCTTGTCTTAGGAACCCCATAACTTAGAGATACGCGCGAGGTCTGGGCATTGTCCATTACCTTTCAAGGGAAAGACGCATTTCCTCCCGCATTTGGTGCAGCAGCACTTCTTGATGCTCGGACAGGAGACGTCATTCAGGCACTGATCGCGCATGGGCTCGTATGTTAGACATGTTGTACTATTGATGTCAGGGCAGACTAGTCTTGTAGCTAAAATGAAATAAATAACAGCATTTTAGAAGGAAATTGGCTGCTTCGTTTCACCTGTACAAATGCAATACGGTTGCGTCACCATCCAATCCAGGTTTGGTGACATTAGTCCTCCAGCAAACACGTCCATTGTTTTTTAGATCATATTTTATTTTTTTGTGGCACTGGGTTTTGTTTTTCGGTTGCTTGCGGTGGCTCCTTTCCATGGGCTGAAGATAAAAGATCGATTAGGTTGCCAGACAGCTCCAGGAGAATATTGTGCTGCATGTAAGGCCTTTTGTTTATAGGTTACTTGGACCTTGTTGAGGTTCTACCAAGACTTTTTTGGTAACTTTGTGACCTATTGATGTGCCCTGTAGTGTGGCTGCAGGCAGGAGAGATGGGGCAGAGGGGAAGAGCCAGTGCCAGGGAGGAGACCACTCACTCACCTTACCTGAAGAGGTTCTTCAAGGTGCGTCACAAGGAGGGCAAGTGGGACCTGTGATGGAGGTCTGCGCTGCAGACCTTCATTGATTCTACAGCTCCCTGGAACCATCAGATGGGATAAGAGGATCAGCACATGACAACTATGAGGGACAGAGCCCAAAAATCAGGACTGTACTGCAGATCACTTTGGAAGTATTTTATTCTGGGAACCACTAAACGTGCTTCTCAGTTCCATCATGTGAAAAACTTTGGTTGGGTGCTCCAAGGTCATAGGGCCACAGAGGAAACCAGGTCCCCAGTCTTCCCCGAGGGATGATATTCAGCCCTTTTCTCGTAGGCTGTAGACTCCTGTGATACCCTCAAACCAAGCATTCTGAGCTCCCAGAAAGGAGGGACAACAGGGGGAGGAGAGAGAGGCATTGGGAGAGAGGAAGAGGAGAAAAGAAGTGCATGGGGATTTAGGAACCAAAGAATGACTGCCCAAATATAACAGGGACACATGGGAGGTATATAACAAACACCCCTCTCACTAACCTGCCATTGTGACCTGTCCATTGGCCACTCTGTGCAGGACAATCCCCAGCAGCAGGCTGATGGTGACTGGATTCATACTGGTCTCCTGAGCCGGGTCTGAACGGCAGATCGCTCACAGACTGGGATTTATATGAAAGGGACGGACAGGGAGGGACAACAACCCAAAAACAATGCGAAAAAAACTACAGAAACCTGCGCAGCATCTACAAGCCATCTGTATTAACCCTGTAACTGCCAGAAACCTGTGCGGCACCCATAAGCCATCAATATTAACCCCACAACTGCCAGCAACCTGTGCGTCACCTATAAGCCATCAGTTTCAACCCCATAACTGCCAGCAACCTGTGCAGCAGCCATAAGCCATCAATATTAACCCCATAACTGCCAGCAACCTGTGCAGCAGCCATAAGCCATCAATATTAACCCCATAACTGCCAGCAACCTGTGCAGCAGCCAGAAGCCATCAATATTAACCCCATAACTGCCAGCAACCTGTGCGGCAGCCATAAGCCAACAGGTTTAACCCCATAACTGCCAGCAACCTGTGTGGCATTCATTAGCAATCAGTATTAACCCCATAACTACCAGAAACCTATGCCGTACCCATAAGCCATCAGTATTAACCCCATAACTACCAGAAACCTATGCCGCACCCATAAGCCATAAGTATTAACCCAATAACTACCAGAAACCTGTGCAATATCTACAAGACATCCGTATTAACTACATAACTTCCAGAAAGCTCCAATGCATCCACAAGCTATCAGTATTAACCTCATAATTTCTTAAAACCTGTGAGGTGGGGGCATCTTTAAGCTCCCAATACTACCAAAAACCAAAAGCATTAATTCCATTGCTGCCATATAATGATTAATAGGATCTCCAAGTTATTAACATTAACCCCATAACTACAAAATGTAGAATTTGACAGCAGATAAGAACAGTTTGGCCCAGCTGGTCTGATCGTTCTTTCCACAAACCTCAAGCCTTACTCAAGTGACGTTACATTTTCCAGCTAAAGGACAGGCATTAAAATTATATATATATCACTATAGTTGTTTTTTGGCTCTTGGCCAATGGTAGGTGGTGGGAGGGGATCGTAGCCCCTGTGCTAAATGAGTTGGGTCACTCTGCCTACTGGACAGGGAGCCACCCTGGGATACCCATGCTACAAGTTCTCTTTCAGTTCATCGAGGAGTTACACCAGAGAGGTCTCTGCCTAGTGGTTGCAAGGCCCTGTAGAACTCCTTCCCCCAGAGCACTGGGATATGGTATGACATCATACTGTCACACTCAGCACTGACAATGTGTGTGGCAAAGCAGAGAAGCCCCTGCTAGAGGTAGCAGGGTTCAGCCCTAGGACAGATCCACAAAAGACCGAGAATCTTTTTGTTCCCTAGACAAGCCACGAATTTCTCCTCTCCACCAATAAGTGTAAATTGGATGATATCCAGGTTAAACACTGGTTGGGCAGCTTGAATGGGCTTCTCTCCAGTGACCCGTTATCAGCAGGTCAGGGTCACCCTTCAGAGTAAGCAAAAAATATTTATTTAATATTGTAAATCTTTGGAACTACAGGATGTTGTCTAGCCAGCATCTCCTGTTTTGCACAGCGCAGTCCCGCTTTTCAAGCCAAGTCGGAAGGAAGGGCCGGCAGGAGAGAGCCTTTGGTATCCCCAAGATGGGCCCAGAAGGTGAAATGTTAATGGACATCTGTGCACACACTAACATGACAAGGTGGCTATTTGAGTAAGGTGGGTAGGTGGCCACACCTCCCATCCTGCCCTCTTCTGGGTCAGCCACACCCTTCCCCACCTCTAACCACACCCCAAATACAAGTGTCCCTATTCGCCCATGTGAAATGTTGGTAAATAGTGAGGTACTTGGTTATAGGTTCTAGAGTTTGTGAAATTCACACAAATAACTCATCACAGCCATGCATCAAGTGGATTTGATCTGTAAGGTGATGCTGGGTTTTGAGATGAGATGAGGCCAAGGGATGCACAGGTTATCTTTCAACCCGCCCTAATGCCATTTGCATAAAATGACCTGTAATTATTTGGTAGGTACAGACGGGGCAGTCTTTAATTGTTTTGGGCTTCCCTGCTTTCCTTCTCAGAAACAATTGCTGCCAAATCACTCTCTTCTGACAGCACCGGTCTCCCAAAGCTACCATTGGATTTTTATATCCCAAGTGCATTATTTTACATTTATCAACATTAAACTGCAGCCGCCGCACTCTGGACCATTCTTCATTGGCTTATTCAACCGGGAATGTCTACCTTGCTGTGGACCTTCGTATCATCTGAGATACCTTACAGTATTGAATTTTTTTGGATGGCCCTTTTCCCTAAACCAAGAATGAGGAGTTAAGGACATTGCAGATTAGAGGACTGCATTGGGAGGCGGGTCCCACGGGTCCCACGGGACCCGCCAAAAAACTTGCGGGCGCGGGCGGTCTTGCTGGGGCTGCGGACGGGAGCGGGCGGTCAGGCACTGTACCTGCGGGTCCCGGTAATCCCCCGCAGTCCCGCAAGGCTGCCTTCTCGCTGCTCCCTTACAGTGTCTCCTATCTTGCTCTGCCCAGGAACAAAACGGAGTCACGTAATGTGACGTCGCTTCCTGTGACTCCGCCTTGTTCCTGGGCGGAGCAAGAGAAGAGACGCTGTGAGGGAACAGCTCGAGGGCAGCCTTGCGGGACTGCGCGGGAAATCAGGTAAGGAGGCGGGCGTGATTGGCCACAAATGTGGCGGGAGCGGGCGGGATTGGCCACAAATGTGGCGGGAGCAGAACACCCCCATTGCGGGAGCGGGATTAAAAACAGCGGGTGCGGGATTAAAAAAAGCCATCCCGCGCAGGGCTCTATTGCAGATCATCACTCAATGGGGCCTAAAATGGTAAGGAATTACCCTCTGCGCGCCGTTGATTCCCAAGGGAGAGAGCAATGATTCTCACACAGAAACAAAACATTTTGATGGCAGATAAGCACATTATGTCTGCTGTAAAGGTTCAAACCTTAATCTTACTTGGTGTCATCTTATATTGAAAACAGCCAAATGCCTATTCCAAGCACTAAAACCGACATCCTTCAAGCCGGAACCGAACCAGCAACCTAAGGATCACTGCATCAGCACTACAGCCCTCTGCTCTGCTAGCTGAGCTATCGAAGGGCTTGCTGCACATGGCCCATCCACCCCATCCACGCCATCCACCCGCTTTAACAACATACAAGCGGGGTTAGTTTGGGGCTTTTTAATTTTTTCTGACCAATATCCATTTTATTGTAATTACTATGTGCTTTATCCCACAGGGGCAACAATGGAGTATGGGGGAGAGGCATCGGATGGAGACAGTTCTTCTCCAAAGGGCTTTTTAAAATGTCCCAATATCTAGATAGATAGATAGATAGATAGATAGATAGATAGATACCATTGAAGGAGAGTTAATTTATTTTAACCCCATCAGAAACAGAATGGGGATGAGGCGGGTATACTTATGGACCATACCCCCTCCAAACCACACATGGGACTGATGAAAAGGGGGAGGTCACTTCCTCCCGCACTGGTAAATAGGGGTCAACTTTTCGGTTTGTAAAATGTTAGTTTTTTTTTTATGTCTGTCTGGTGGACGGTGTTGGACTCTCAAGTCACCTGGATACAGAGAAAGAGGGTACTAGGATACAGGAGGCCAAGGCTATCACAGGCCTGCGCGACATCACAAAATAAAATGATCACGAAAGACAAACAGGTGTTTGTAAGTAAGTTTGTGAAAGCCTCAAATTATATTCATGTATTAATTAAAACAACCGGCTTAGACTTCAAACAATACCAAAGGAAATCCCCGATACTGACAGATAGAAGAGGGAACAAAAGATCTTCTGACCTGGACACATGGCAACCAATCGGGTTTAAAAGATATTTACTTAAAAAGAACATTCCAGCCATGCATTGATGCGCTTGGCGGAACGCATCTCCTGACACATGATATACTGACCCTTGTTAGTTGCAGCACTGTTTTGGCAAAGATCTCAGGAAGGGGGAGTTAATGAGACCCCTCATGTGCATGCACGGAAATGGCTCCTATTGATTTAAAAGAGAGCATTTTCCTGCCATTCATTGGTTTCATGCAGCCAATCGGTGACACGCATCATCGCCCCTATAGGAGGTGTTCTGCTGCAGCTTCCCCACAAGGTAAGTATTTTTACAATTCCGTCTCCTATTATTATTTGTGCCCCCTCCTCCCTGTGTAGTCTCATCCTAAGAAGGTTAATTCTATCAGTATCCTGATTTCAACATCATTTACAGCTGGACGTGGGGGGCATGCTGGGAAATGTAGATCTATTGCAGTAAGGCATGCTGGGAAATGTCTTCTAGTAGTAAATACTGTATCCAGTGATTTGTCTCAAGGCAAGCATCGCAGCGTTGGTGGTATAGTGGTGAGCATAGCTGCCTTCCAAGCAGTTGACCCGGGTTCGATTCCCGGCCAACGCATGGTTTTAAATTTTTTTTTGCCTTTTATTTAATTTAAGAAACATTTTAATATGATGATTCTTCTCACTATTTTATAACAAACAACAGAATTACAGCAATCAAAATCATAATCAAGCAATCCAATTTTTTTAAAATTACTTTTTCTTTTCTCCTTTTTTCATTTATTGGGCAACAAACTGGAAGACAAGGCTTAAGTAGATTTTTTTTTGTAGTTGTTCCTTACAGCCCTTACACCTAAAATTGATTTAACATCCTTTTCTCATACAGTTAAGAGGTCCGTCTTTGTCCTAGTGAGGCTTCCGTATTTCGGTCCCTCTGTCCTCCGCTTCCTGCTCGCTCAGTTTTGTTCCATCTCCGGATGAGAATACGCAGTTCGATGAGGAACCATTATTTTTGTTTTATATAGTCTGGGATTTTTTTTTTTAATTGTTACTATATGACCTTGGTGAAGACCTATAACAAATGATAGGTTGAAATATACATTGGTGTGTATATTAATTTATATGGCGCCAGCAGAATCCATAGCGCAATTACAATCAGAGTCAGTGAAATAATTTAAAATCACACAACAAACTGGTACATAAGGAGAAGAGGGCCTGACTCCTGGGAGCTTACAATCTAGTCGGTGGGTGAGGGGGAGGTGAGACATTGGGAGAGGATGTCTTGGATGGGGAAGAGTTGGTCGAGGCAGGATGATCTGTGGAGGTTGTTGGTTTGTTCAGATGGCTGGATTAGGATGCTTGCTGAGAGTGATACAACACTGCCCCTCTCTCCTGTAAAGGCATTGATCAGGGGCTTGGTATGTTAACCATAAGCATACCTGGGAACTTCTGGGCTCCGGCTACCCGGAGCCTTCCCTTGCGGGACGCGGCCATGATGGCACACTGATGTCGGTGGGAGGTTCCGCTGACGTCAATGGGCAGTCCCGCTCCCGCGACCCGGAGGATTTGGGTCTTGACCGGGAGAACCAGAGAAGCAGTGATCACCCGGCCATCTCCAGGTCAAACCCAGAGAGTTCCCAGGTATGATTATATGATGAGTATTCACTCAGTGTGATAAATACACATTGTCAAACAAAAGGGAGTATCATTTAAATAATTGAATTGTACTGTCCCAGATAAAAGCATATAGTGAATAACGAATTACATCAAAGTCCGGTTGTTAAATCAAATAAAAAACACACACAAAATGTAAAAAAAAAACTGTTTCTGCCCGGTTTCGAACCGGGGACCTTTCGCGTGTTAGGCGAACGTGATAACCACTACACTACAGAAACCAACACATCCCTGTGACTCGTCTCTGGTCAATGTACTGTACGGTTTCACCGCTAGGTGGAGACAAACTAACTTTAGTATCGGGTGACATTACATTTCTCTTTTAGAGAGCACCCAGAATCCTTAGCGCTAAGCAGATTCCCAATTGAATCCCTTGTTAATGCACAGACTCTGGCTAAATTAATGCACCCCCTGCCTTTTAGCTTCTCCCCTTCTATCGTTATTGACAACAACGAAGAAGGCGTCAATATCCTACGATTTCCATATCAAGTAGCGCAAGGGGTATGCTGGGAAATGTAGTTCTCAAGCAGGAAGCATGCTGGGAAATGCAGTTCTCGTAGTAGTAATTAAAAACTACTTTGCGGTTTCACCGCTAAGTGGGGAAAAACTAACTTTATTATAGGATGACATTACATTTCTCTTATAGAGAGCACCCAGAATCCTTAGCGCTAAAAAGTTTCCCAATTGAGTCCCTTTCTAATGCACCCCCTGCCTTTTAGCTTCTCACCTTCTGGACAACAACGAAGAAGGCGTCAATATTCTATGATTTGCATATCAAGTAGAGCAAGGGGGTATGCTGGGAAATGTAGTTCTCGCACGTGGAAGAATGATGGGAGATTTCATCATCATTGACTACAGTCATTCAGCAGCCGTTTGTACCCGAGCGTTGGTGGTATAGTGGTGAGCATAGCTGCCTTCCAAGCAGTTGACCCGGGTTCGATTCCCGGCCAACGCAAGAGCTTTTAATTTTCAATTGTTAAAGATTATTTTTAGTTTTAATATTTTGTAAGGAAAGAAAATTACACAAATTAAAATAGTAATCATCTATAAGGATATTTGAGCCATACTACAATATTACACATATTTAATTAAAAAAAAGCAGGAAAATTTAGATGCTGTTGACAAATCATTCTATTATTTATTTAGATTCTGTGATAATCAGAATAATGTGGTCCAGGGAATTAGTGTACACTCACTGAATGGACACTCCAGCTATTATATACACATTAGGAATACATAAGAAGGGGTTAAATCACATAAAAATTAGGGGAGGGCACCAGTGACATTTTTGTTTTCATGGTTTTTTAAAAAAAAAATTTCAGGACAGATTATTTACCTGTTAATCCAGATTAAATAGTAAAAGTAACTAAAACTAAATAATTTTCTTAAAAGAAGAAAAAAAATGATGCTTGCAGGCAGAGCTCACAAATTGCAATATATCAAAATTAGAAAAAGTACAAAACAACTTTTATTCAGGGTCCGTGGACTCCTTAAAACATCCATATAAAGCATGACAGAAAAAAACAGTGCAGAAAGCACAGAAGTCTCCTTCAGCAAGGCTAACGCTCGCCAAAAGCTGAGCACTTTCTTCAAAGTATCCAACGCTAATGCGATGTAGGGGGTTGTAGGCAGCCCATATAAGTCACAGTACGCAATACAGCCGCATATAATGAAACCAACACCTACAAATGCTACAAGTCTACAAATATATCAAACTTTTTGAACCCCTGATTCAACGGCTTTTTTGAGGTGGCCAGCTAGCTCTTTAACAGTTTGGATGGCATCGCTGGTTGCCATGTTAGCAAGCAACCACATTTGCGACCTGCTCCATGGACTCAGCTGTTGCCCTAAAGGAAGATATCAGATTCGAGGTTAAGGGTAAACATGGCGTATCTGACTTAACTGTTAGTTTCTCTCTGGGGGGAAACAAGGGGTTACACGTAAAATTATTGTGCTTTAGTGTTATCCTAAAATACGTCATCACACTTTTCTTAAATAATACTTCATCATTAATTAAGTAACAGGATGATTAATGATATTAAGAATGCAATTTAGAAAAAAAATCCTTCGATCCGGAAGCAAACAAGCGACCTAATGATTGCTGAGTCCCTGCTGCAGGCTTCCGCTCTACCAGCTGAGCGATCGAAGGATACGTAGACAAGTTCCAAATTATTTAAGAAGAAAAACATATATAGCTGTGTTATGGCGTTTTTAGCTTTCTAGAACCTTCCACAGCTCAGCTGTAGTAGACAATCAAGAATCCTTCGCCTGTTGGTTTGATTCCAGCTCAAAGAGGATATGTGTGATATCTGTAAGACACAATGTCATCTCTTTTTATTTTTGAAAAATATATATTGGGCAAGGTGGTGGGAATACAAATACCAAAGACTGGTACCAACCGCTCATGTGAGGAGTGCGCTGCAGGGAAAACGATGATGCAATAATAAAAAAAATAATCTTCTCGATGAGGTCAGCACCTTCCTACAAATAATTGAGGTAGTCTGCATGTCGTCTCTGTGGCGCAATCGGTTAGCGCGTTCGGCTGTTAACCGAAAGGTTGGTGGTTCAAGCCCACCCAGGGACGTGCCTTTTCTTTTTGCGTTTTGGTTTTTACCATAGTTCCCACGGTTTCCTTTTCTAAATGTTACTGGAAAGTTTACTGTAAACTTTCTGCTACCTTTACTAAAACAAATTCTTAAAAACAAGTGTTTTTTAAAGTTCTAGAAGATAATGTGGGTAAATTTCCTTGATGTTAAGATAAAAGTTCCATACTAAGTCATGTGGACCAATAAAAGTGATTTCTTTGGTTATGTAAATGAATTCATAAGCGTCCTTCCAGTTTAAAATAGCATTTAGAGGTGAGGGCAGTGTACTTATCCCTTTATAGAATTTTGGAATGGAGTGTTTAGGAGAATATTGCATATAGAAAGAAGTAGAACCAAATCTGATGGCTGATCTGAGATTTGAAGGGATGCTCGCTTAGACCCAGGTGTATGCCCTCCAAAATGGATGAGCATGCTTCAGGATCAGATGGAGGGGATTATGCTTCACAGCTTTCAACAGGGACTTTATGGGCACCAGGAGGGAGACAAACGCAGCTTCCTTCAAGACTAAGTCTCAACGTGATGGCGGCCCAGGGCACCTATGTCAGAGCAGAGGGTCCTTCAGGGAAGGCCAAACTAAGAGCAAGGCGGCAGTTGATTCTTGATGACTGCAGGAAAAGGAACGGGACTGAAGTGGCAGTCTGGAGAATGGTGAGAGGGAGGTAATTGGCTTCCGCATCCCCCTCTGGTAGGTGGCGCACCAGGAGCAGATGGGGACGTCCTGTTGGTTGGGGGCTTAAGTGCATGCTTAAAGCAGGATATCTGAAGCACATGGTCCCTGTTTGTCTGATGATGAAGGGGAGCCTGGAGGTCAATGAATGCATGCAGACGTAGCAGGGTTATGTCATCATCAAGGGTTAATACGTTTGTTGCAATACTTGCTTCATATTGCAATTCATAGGGCAATTATGTGACACCGACAAAAAGAAAATAGACAACAAAAAGGGTGTTCTCTGTTTAATGATGCAAATTCCTGCACAAAAAATGTAATTTTCACACTTACAATTTTGATATATAAGTGGCAGATGAGATTCGATATAGATAAGTGTAAGGTTATGCACTTTGGCACCAAAAATAAGCTCGCAGCTTACACTCTAAAGGGCATTGCATTGGGAATAGCAGAAAATGAGAAGGATTTGGGTATAATTGTAGACCAGAGACTTAACAACAAAGTGCAGATTATTATTATTATTATTATTATTTATTGTTTTATATAGCGCCATCAAATTCCATAGCGCTGCACAATGGGTAGACAGGACATAACAAGTATGATGTAACATAACAATTTGACTTACAGAGACAACAGGCGAGGAGGGCCCGGCGCGCAGGAGCTTACAATCTAGAGCATAAAGAGGAGTATTAAATCACGCGATGAAAATATAATTTTAGCTCTTTATACAGCAATGGTGAGCCCTCACCTTGAATAATCTGTTTTTAAGAAGGATGTTATAGAGCTGCAGAAAGTGCAGAGGCGGCTACAACGTTAATGAAAGGAATGGAGAATTCCTTAGTTATGAAGAAACACTAGAAAAAGTGAACTTGTTTTCACTCGAAAAGAGACGTCTAAGAGGCGATCACACTGTACAAATACATACAAGGTCAGTATAAACATCTCTCTAGTGATCTATTCACCAAAAGGTCTCTACAAAAGACACGGGGAAAGGAGATTTCAGCATCAGCAGAGGAAAGGGTTCTTCACGGTAAGAATGGAATTCTCTGGGTGTTGTATTATGTAACTCTGTGGATGTTTTAGGAAAGGTCCTGGTTAAGCATAACATAAAGGGCTACAACTGTTAAAAGGACAGTAGTATTAGCAAGTCGATCCAACAAGTAATCTGATTGCCACTATGGAATCAATCATATTTTTTCCTGTTGTGGCATAATTGGTAATTGCCCCAAGTAGGGTTTTTTTTTGCCTTCTTTTGGATCAACTTTAGAACTAAGTACGTGTGAAAGGTTAAACTCGATGGACTGAAGTATTTTTTTCAACCTACTATATACTGCCACTACACTAAAACACTTCTCTATAGGGGTTACAATACATTTTCCATTTGATTTACCGTATTTATCGGCGTATAACACGCACTGGTGTATATCACGCACCCCCATTTTAACAAGAAAATTTGAGTAAGAAAAAATAAATTTAAACTTGGAAGCTATGAACTTAATGTTGGAATAATGTTTATAACATTATAACATTTATTATAATGTAATAAAAGAAATAAAGAATAAAGAAAAAGCACAAAAAAACTTCATGAGAATCACTGCTATCTGGGAAACCACACACACTCAGACACACACACACTGAGACACACACACACTGAGACACACACACAGTAAGACAAACTCAGACACACACACACTAAGACACACACACACACACTAAGACACACACACACGAAGACACACACACACACGAAGACACACACACGAAGACACACATGCAGCCAGACACACACTTAGACACACACACACAAACACACTCAGAGACACACACACACACTCAGAGACACACAAACACACTCAGACACACACACACTCAGACACACACACACATTAAATTTATATATTACTCCATACCGTTTGGGAGATCTGGTATGGGTCCTCTTTATCTTCCAGCATTTTACTTTTTGTGCTGATGCCGGGGCTGGAGTGATGTCATCACCCGGCTCCCGGCATCAGAGAGGGTGCGCGAGAGAGCTGTGCAGGGGAAGATTGTGCAGCTCTAGGATTTATCAGCGTATAACACGCAGGTAGGGTTTCAACTTCATATTTTAGTTAAAAAAAGTGCGTGTTATACGCCGATAAATACGGTAACAGTCATGAACTGTGGGATTGCGCTCTGTGCCCTTAGGTTGGCGGTTTAAGCCCCCCGTTCATTGGGCTTGGGATGTCTTCTTTTTCAAAATTTTAGACATGTTGTGCCGTTTGTGGATAGGTTATAGCTGAAAGAAAAGCTTTCCAATCCCTGCTTTTGATTCGTGGGGTATTCATAATTAGATATCAAGACAGTCGGAACCAGGTGATCGCGTTAATTTATTAACCATGAACGGGCAGGAATCAGTGACCAGAAGCAAATCAGTTCTTGAATAAAAAGGAATAATTATAGATTAATAACCAAAAACCCCATACCTAGAAATTCCCAGATACGCCGACCCAGATGGGAGAAAGAAGAGGTTTGAGGTGGTTGGAGAGGGACGCACATCTGACTGCGGGTAGATCAATTATTTTAGAAAGGGGTTTAAAAAAGAGAAACATAATAATCACTGTATGTTTTCTGTCCCTTGTTCATGGTCAAATAAACAAACATATAAAACAATGAAATACTTTATGTAAAAGATGCAGCCCCAGCTATTCTATTTTCGTATCCCATTCCCCTCGATGACTTCCCCTCAAACACTTTATAACTTTGCTTTTTCATATTATGTTTAGTTTTAGTAAGATTGATATAATATTTTATACCTAGATTTTTCTGTTTATTATTTTATATAGGAGAATACTATATTGTATCTTGTCTATCATTTATAGAATTGTCTTTTGTCTGGCATGTACTCTGGATCCGATAATAAGAGTATTTTTAAGGGAGAGAAAACTCCATTCTGGTTACAGGATTCTTGTTAAGGCAATTAAACTGATTTAATCTCCAATATATAAATTAGTAGATTCCTGGACACTAGATGAGTTCTGTTTAATCATTGCTTAGACGAGAGCTCCCCCTAGTGGTAAATAATGGAAAAAAATTTGAAACCAAACAAATCAGTTGTAATTATAATAACGAAAACCTATTAATCCGATTGGCAAATTTTAATCAATAGGAGAGCTTAATGCTAATACATTTTATGTTAACCCCTTAAGGACAATGGCGGTCCCAAAAACCCATTGAAAACAATGCATTTTGAGCCCGTACATGTACTGGCTTTGTCATTAAGGGGTTAAGAGAAAGAGAGGGTCTTTGGCCATGAAATTATCCTTAAGTTCTCTCTCTCGCTTTCATGTTGTCGTGGTTACCCACATTATGCAGGTGTGATCTGTGTAAGGCCAGTATTGGTTTAGGCAGCACCACGATGCAACCCTTCGATAGCTCAGCTGGTAGAGCGGAGGACTGTAGGTGATTCCCAGACATCCTTAGGTCGCTGGTTCGATTCCGGCTCGAAGGACTTTTTTTTTATCATTTCATAAAAAACAAAAAATAAACCATGTGGAATGTGGGTCTCTTCAAAGACTAAAGGACAGCAGTAAAGCACCCAATAAGCTTTACAAATTTTCAGACCACAAAGGAAGAGGGCAACGGCAGGGCTACAGCTTCTAGCTCAAATACGTTTTTTACAAATTTTATTTTTTTATTTTTTTATTTAGTTTGGGCGTCAGCGACATTAAACTGTCCCTTTAAGGGCAGACTTCGCATAGCTGTTTTATATGTGCCAATTACTGTTAAGGACCTTTACTGCCTTAAAGGAGAACACCTTTTATTATTCATTAGTAAAATGGCTGGGCTCATCTCTGTCCCTCTAAAATGCAAATTACCAGACAAGGTTAAGGATCCCAACATGTATAGTATGGAGGGAAGATAAGACATTATATCTGTAGATATTATGAAAGGCGTTATATCTGTGTTATGGTATGATTACACAGTGAAGACACTGAAATACATGGACCATAATAAGGAGGGAGGATTAATAAAAAGAATAAAAGTAAATTTAAAGAGAGGACAAAGTGGGGGTAATCCAATCAAGTAGCCGAGAATGATTTCCAATCACCAACCTTTGGGTTATGGACCAAGCACGCTTCAGCTACACCGCTCTGCGGCTCAAGCCATCACATGAGTCATTTCACCATCTCCCCTGTACAGTTCTGCTTTAAGATGTCCACATTATTCACGTGTGACCCGTGTTAGATCAGTAAGCGTTGACTCTGCACTGCCTTAGCGTTAAACATCATCCTTCGGTACCTTGGCTGATAGAGCAGAGGACTGTAGATGATTCCTGGAAATCCTTAGGATGTTGGTTTGATTTGGGCGCGAAGGGCTTGTTTTTGCGTATTATCTCCCTCTGTTATTGGAGCCCAATCTACTGGAAACATTTCAATCCATGAAGAACCGGAGGGAATAGTTTTCTGTAAAGTGGCTAGCGGTACATGTGGTTGTGGCTACTTTTATTATATTATGTGTATTATATGTATTCATGTAAAATGATCAAACATTTCATGCTGAAATATTATCATATTTATCTGAAGAAAATCAGATATTACCAGAAGATGCATGCACTGATACCACTACCTCCCGCATGCTACATGAGCGCTTCACCAGGTGAGCTAACGCCCCTTTACAATGTCATGAATCTCACGTCCAACAAACACAATTTTTAACTAATAAGACACAGTACAAAAAATCTGACTTCTTGCAAAATTACTAGAACTCCTCTCAATTACTGCCTCTAAAAAGAAACTGGAGAAATGGGCTATCGATCCCGCTACCTCTCACAACAAAAACCTACTCAACGCTAAGTGAGCCTTTTGTTTTCTTTTTCAATACTCTTTGGGTTAGTGTGTTCTCGTAGCCACCTACATATTAGAAAAGAAAAGCTCTTTATAGTTGCGAATGCAATCAATGAGAAAAGACTGAAAAACATTTCTTGTCCACTAGTCCACCAATTGTTTAACTTGTGGAGAGAATGTAGTGCAAAATAGGTTCTCTCCTAAAGTTTCTAAATACACAGTTTAATAGAAATTAAAATACTGACTTGCGGAGAACGCGGGTATCGATCCCGCTACCTCTCACATGCAAAGCGAGCCCTCTACCACTTGAGCTAATGCCCCTACATGATGAGTGCCTCATCCAACAAAAACAATTTGTAACAGATAAAATTGCAAAAATATGCGCAGTACAATGAATCTGACCTTGCAAACATACGAGAACTCCTCCCAATTACAGCCTCTAAGAAGTACCTGGAGACAGTGGCGTCGGCAGGGGGGGGGCAGAGGGGGCCATGGCCCCCCCTACATTATGCTGTGCCCCCCAGTGTGCCCCCCCCAATTGACCCGGCTCACTGCCGGGAAACCGGGACATTTCCCGGTGTGCCGGCACATTCAGTTGAAATTGCAGCCGATGCGGCTGACAGTTTCAAAGCGGCTGTAAAACCGAAGCGGTTTTACAGCCGCTTTGAAACTGTCAGCCGCCGGCCGCCTAATGGCGTGCCGGCATGCCAATCATTGAGGCTCGTTGTCCCGCCCCTTTGAAGATGCTCAAGGGGACGGGCACTTACGGAACAGATGCTGTGACAGAGAGCACGCGGTAGAAGAGCAAGAGAGCAGCGGAAAAACGAAGACCTTCAAAAAAGTAATTATTTAATTAAAAAAAATATTTGATAAGCAGAAGGGTCTTCAAATGTAATGTGTTATTAGAAGTAATGCACTAGAGTAAGTACACCAGATCTCACTGGAGGAGGCACATTAACAAGGGGGGGGGCTGCCTTGGGAAAATTAAATACAAAAAGATGGTGGCTGGCAGGCTGGGGACATAATTACACATCAGGGGGGGTTAATACACATTTGTATGGGGGCCATTATAATAACCATTACAAGGGGTTGGTGCATCAATACACAAGGGAGGGGGCAGGCTGGGGGCATCAAATAAATCAATACACGAGGAAGGGGGGCTGGCTGGGGGCATCAAATAAATCAATACACAAGGGAGGGAGGCTGGCTGGGGGCATCAAATAAATCAATACACAAGGGAGGGGGGCTGGCTGGGGGCATCAAATAAATCAATACACAAGGGAGGTGGCTGGCTGGGGGCATCAAATAAATCAATACACAAGGGTGTATTGCAAAAATGCACAAAGGGGGGTGGCTGGGGGGCACAAATACACAAGGGGCAATACACACAAACAGCAAAGCAATGTGGAAGGCATTTTATATGGTTATCCCATCCTGATGTGGGGGTCCATGTGGCAGCAGAGCCTGCCCTGGGGTGTGTATTTGGGTGTCAGTGTGGCATAGCCTGTCCTGATATGTGTTTGGTCATCTGTTTCCTGGCACTTTACTTGCTGTAGAGGGTTAAACAGAACTTTGTAATTTTTATTTATCCAGATTTTGTGGTCAC
Source organism: Spea bombifrons (assembly GCF_027358695.1). Taxonomy (NCBI): domain Eukaryota; kingdom Metazoa; phylum Chordata; class Amphibia; order Anura; family Pelobatidae; genus Spea; species Spea bombifrons. The sequence continues at coordinate 120,956,685 of NC_071089.1, read as the reverse complement.
TTCAGAGGACAAAACTTTCTAGGCCTAGAAATCAGAGGAAAAGTAAAGGTTTTGTGTTATTTACTCTTATTTCAATCTGAATATATTATTAAAAGGAAACTTAGATGTTGGTTCAGAATTTGTGAAACTCAGTTCTTGATTTCATTATACAGGACGCTATTCCCCTTTGGTTTCACAGACCAAGTGGTACTCAGCTTAGTTATATGCAGCTGCATGCATTGTGTTATCTGTGATGAGGCGTTCATTTGGTGACGCAGCGCTAAGATGGTTGTGCATTAATGGCTAAAAGTTTTGTTGAAGTTTCCATTATGTCTAATCTCCTTAATTTATTTGGGCCTTTTAACTTTTTTGATTTCTGGGATTTTAATAATGTGATAAAAAAGAATGATTTATAGTTGTTTGGATGTCAAATAGTGTGTATAATTCTGTTGATCTGTATCTGCTATGTTTCCATACATTATTTATGTATACCTGCAAATACAGGTTTTTTTCATCTCATTCAGTTGCGTGTGCTGTTTCCATGTGTTGTTTATTTGATCTATACCTGAACTACAGGGTGTAAGTAAAAGAGCGGTATGGTTTAGTGAATGAGGGGACAAAGGGACTCTGGGGATGATTACAGGGGAGAGGACCTCTCAATGTCACGGTGCAGTCAGAAGGAGGGAACACTGCACTGACTCTCACTGTCTTCCCCTGATCTGTAGTCAGTGTGGCAAATATATTGGCAGCAGGGTTTAATATTAATATATATTGGCTGCAGGGGCTAATATTAATATATATCGGAAGCTGGGACTAATATTTATATATATCGGCAGCAGGGGCTAATATAAATATATATTGGCTGCAGGTCCTATTATCAATTATATATTATACTCTTTGAAGTAAAGACTGTGATTGAAATATGATTTCAAAATAACAGCTAAAGTGACAGTTATTTTTCATTCTTTAATATTAGCCCCTGCTGACAATATATATAAATACTAGACCCTGCTGCAGATATATAGAAATATTACACCCTGCTTCCGATATACCGTATTGGCTCGGATATAGGCCGCCCCCGTATATAGGCCGCACCCTAAAAGTTTGGTGCTTTTTTAAAGAAAAAGTTTTTTTTCTTTAAAAAAGCACCAAAAAAAACATGCTGCCACTCTGTCCTCCCTCCCCGAGATACGCTGCCGCTGTCCTCCCTCCCCGAGATACGCTGCCGCTGTCCTCCCTCCCCGAGATACGCTACCGCTGTCCTCCCTCCCCGCGATACGCTGCCGCTGTCCTCCCTCCCCGAGATACGCTGCCGCTGTCCTCCCTCCCCGCGATACGCTGCCGCTGTCCTCCCTCCCCGCGATACGCTGCCGCTGTCCTCCCTCCCCGCGATACGCTGCCGCTGTCCTCCTCTGCCCCCCCTCCTCGACTTACCGGAGCAGACTCCCGGGTGTCTTGCGGGGCCGGCGAGGGACATCTACGCAATACGCGTATGCAACTTCCGGTACCGGTACCGGAAGTTGCATACGCGTATTGCGTAGATGTCTCCCGCCGGCCCCGCAAGACACCCGGGAGTCTGCTCCGGTAAGTCGGGGGTGGGCAGAGGTAAAACGCTTAGATAACCTCCCGTGCCGGCACCCCCCCCCGTGGGAAGTGCTGGCAGGGGAGGCTGTCTGAGCGTATCGGGGAGAAGGATGCAGGTCCCCTGCACCGCTGCGGGGGATCTGTATCTTAACCCTGCTGCCTGCCCGGCGCCCGGGACTGCATGTCCCGGGCGTCGGGCGCTAGACCCCGAATATAGGCCGCACCCCCACTTTAAAAACTTAAAGTGGGGGAAAAAAGTGCGGCCTATATTCGAGCCAATACGGTATATTAATATTAACCCCTGCTGCGGATATATATTGATATTAGCCCCTGCTGCGGATACATACTTATATTATACCCTGCTGCCGATATACATAGAAATTATACCCTGCTGCCAACATATATTAATATTAGCCCATACTGCCGATATATTATTAGTCCCTGCAGCCAATATTAATATATGTTGGCAGCAGGGTATAATTTCTATGTATATCGGCAGCAGGGTATAATATAAGTATGTATCCGCAGCAGGGGCTAATATCAATATATATCCGCAGCAGGGGTTAATATTAATATATATCGGAAGCAGGGTGTAATATTTCTATATATCTGCAGCAGGGTCTAGTATTTATATATATTGTCAGCAGGGGCTAATATTAAAGAATGAAAAATAACTGTCACTTTAGCTGTTATTTTGAAATCATATTTCAATCACAGTCTTTACTTCAAAGAGATAATTACATATTATGTAGTTAAAAATGTACGTCTAACGTGTGTGTGTATATATACATAGTGTATATGTACCGTTTTATAATTGGCCCCCCATGTGCCCCCCCTAAATAGGAAAGCTGGAGACGCCACTGCCTGGAGAATGCGGGTATCGATCCCGCTGCCTCTCACATGCGAAGCGAGCGCTCTACCACTTGAGCTAATCCCCCACACACTGTTAATTGTTAGAAGTCAACTTTTTTTTTCTTTTTAAAGTCCTAAAGAAAAGAAACTAGTGAGACCATCTTCATTTCCAATAAAGGCTCTTTTTATTTTGTTCCTAGCACCCTGTCAGTTGAGAAAAAGTGTCACTAATGGAAACTTGTCTTAGAAAAAGGCTTGAAACAATGAAAGGGAGGATTAAAGCAACAAAAACCTACTCAACGCTAAGTGAGCCTTTTGTTTTCTTTTTCAATACTCTTTGTGTTAGTGTGTTTTCTTAGCCACCTACATATTAGAAAAGAAAAGCTCTTTATAGTTGCGAATGCAATCAATGAGAAAAGACTCAAAAACATTTCTTGTCCACTAGTCCACCAAAATGCTAGTATTTTAACCCTTTCCAAGCACTAATTCTACCATCAGCCTTTGTCAAACTTTATGGTAGTAATTTTTTTTGCATTTGTTTTTCCACACACATTTTACTTCAGGTATGAATTAAAATGTTCTCGTTTATGTCACCATCATAAAACACCCAAATATGTGTTCAGCAACATCTCCTCGGTACAGCGATACCTCACATGAATGATTTTGCCTGGCTGTTTGGGGGCAAAAGGGCCACATTTGGGGCATGCACATTTTTCAATGTTGAACTTTGGCATTTGGGGATCCACTGCCCGTGCCCTATTTGGTACATCTTTGAGCCGGGCCATTTCAGTGTGCCCAATAAACCCATATATTTTTAAAAACTAGACACCCCAGGGTATTTTAAATGCTGGTATTTTAACTCTTTGCATGCACATATTTTACCACCAGAATTCTTTCAAAGTTTGCAGTAGTATTTTTGTGTGTGTATTTTTCCCACACACACCTACTTTATGTATGAATTTATATATTGGTATATGCCGCTGTCACACGACACCCCATAATGTGTTCAGCAACATCTCCTGAGCGCAGTGATACCCCACATGCATGGGTGTGTCATTTTTGGGGGGAACTAAAAGGCCACATTTGGTACGTGTGCATTTTTCTAATTGGAAATTGGAATGTGGCCATCCTTCCCCCCGTGTTATTTGGGACATTGTTAAACCCAGCCACTTCAATTTACCCCATCAAATCATCCATTTTTTAAAAGTAGACACCCCATGGGCATTTAATATGCCAGTATTTTAACTCGTTCCATGCGAGAATTGTTTTAAGCTAATATGCTAATTTTAGGACTTGATCACAAAAATATATTTTTTATATATATATTTTATTTTTTTTGCCTTTTTTTACATTTTTTTTAACATTTTTTTTCAGCTTGAAGGTTCCGCTGATAGTAACATCAGTGGTAGATGATTTTTACATTTTACTGTTTTTTTTACTATTGTTTTCTAATTATTATTAATTTTATTTAATTTTTTAATTTATTTTTACTAATCACACTGTGTTTAGAAAGCTGGGCTCCAGTGACTTGCATGGTTCAATGCAGTACCTGTATTCAACCTGCAAGTGGAGCCAGAGTTCTCTAGAGGGTCTGGAGACCGTCTAGCGAACTTTTTCTTCTTTATTGTTTTTTTCCCGGGCTGCCGCCATCTCCAGAGCCTCTCCGGAGCAGTCACAGTCCATCCTGGGGTAAGTGTTTGGTGTTGCTGGATGCCTCCTGATCGAGGCATTCTATTGACACCATTTAAGTTTAGGAGGTGATCGTTGATCGCCTCCTAAACGCTTTTAAAACGGGCGTCCGCCGCCATACAATGTATGGCGGATGTTGACGCCCCGGGGAGGGGCCAGAGATGGCCCCTAGTGCCGATCGTGGCGTTGCTGAATGCCTCGAGATCGAGGCATTACAGCAACGACGTTTGGGTGCACAAAGCGAAAGTAGATCGCATTCTGCACCCGTTTAAAGACATGCTGGTCCTGGCACGTCAATTGTCGTAAACGGCTTGTTTTTCCGTGACGTGCCCGGACCGGCAATTGTCATCAAGGGGTTAAAAGCCTACCTCTCCCTATGCGTTGGTGGTATAGTGGTGAGCATAGCTGCCTTCCAAGCAGTTGACCCGGGTTCGATTCCCGGCCAACGCAGCGTTTATTTTTTTTTTTACACATCCGAGTCTATTCAGTAAGTTTCAAGCCGTTTGCAATGTTAACCCTTCAACTTGCTGTAGCTTGTAACACAATGCATACCATGTTGGTGAGGGAGGGGCTGCTCCAGGTACAGTCAGCATGGACAGCGCGCCAAATCATGACCTTCGATAGCTCAGCTGGTAGAGCGGAGGACTGTAGAAAACAATCAGACATCCTTAGGTCGCTGGTTCGATTCCGGCTCGAAGGAATGCTCTTTGTTTTTGTGAGACGGGAAAAAAAATGGTAGGTTGATCCTACAGAGTGAAGAGTGGACTTTAGGTGCGAATTCCGTGGTCAGCAAAAGGACCACTTTATCTGGGAAGATCCAAAGAAACTATAACTCTGACGCATCTCACAAAGATCATTGGAACAGGAACTCATCAACTGCAGCCGCGGACTGACAGGCATTACAACTGTATTTTAAAATAAAAAGGTTCACCTCCTATAGGATCTGTGGATGCTCCGTCACATACACAATCCCATGTGGTGTGCGCAGGGGTGTAGACATGTTTCCCATGTGGTCTAGCGGTTAGGATTCCTGGTTTTCACCCAGGCGGCCCGGGTTCGACTCCCGGTATGGGAAGCTAGTTTTTATTGGAACCCCATGTTGCTATCCATTTGCTAGTTGGTCAAATCAAATAGCATTAATCATATTCCCCAACATCTAAAGCGCTCACCTTACCTGAATATCCACCTCAAAATACTGGGCAGGATTCCTTACCTCTTTGGGCTGGTCAAGGAACATCAGAAAGGGGAGAAATAGATAAGAGAGATTATATAAAATGCAACAGGAGGAAAGATAATGAAAATGGAGAGATTAAAGAAAAGGAGGATAGATTAAAGAAAATGGGAGAGGAAGTGACAAAAGGTAGCGGTAAAGAAAAAGTGGACAAACAGGGAGAGGTAAAGAGAAAGGGTTGGGAGATAAAGAGAACAAAGATAGATGAAGAGGAAAAGGGAGACATAATGCCAATGTCTGTCTAGGGAGATGGTCGACTATGTGCTTGATTTTATACACCTGTTAGCAATGGATGTGGCTGAAATACCTAAACTCAATAATTAGGAGGGGTGTCCACATCCTTTCATAAAGTGTATATGTTTTATATGTAATATGTATAATTTATCCCTTCAGAAAATTCTATTTATGTAAAAGAAACCGTCACTGCGGGAAAAGTGAATAACACAGGACAAACTTATGGTAAAACCTGATCATACTGCTCTTGTTCTCAGGGCAGCCCCATCACCATGAGATGGGCATAAAGGGATCAAGTATTATATCTTCTATATCTGATGATTGCTGGAGGCAGGGTGGGATTCCTGAAACTGCCAGTGCTGCTTAGTTATCCCCAGTCTGGCCACCGACAACTTACAGGTAACTATCCGTACGAATCACAAAACAGCTGTAATTATAACAACATTACATTATATGTATAGATTTGATAGCACCACAATATACTGACCAGGTATTTCATTTTATAGTTAGAGTGAGTTCTGCATCAGGTTCAAACATATCATGGAAAAATCATCTCAACATCCAAATTGCAAACAAGAAAAACAAAGGAATACACTAAAGCAACAAAGCAAAAAGTATGTGAAGCACCAGTCATTTACCTGAAAGAAAGACATCAGTAGATTGACCACCATTTTCTTCACTAGGCCAAGACCTAGGGCAACAGCACCACCTTCTGGTACAAAACTGAGGAGCAGATTGCCCTCTTTGGTGATGAAGTCATCGGTTCTGTATGTTAAATGGGAATAATGAAAAGAAGCGTTTCTACCCAGTTTCGAACCGGGGACCTTTCTCACGTGAGGCAAACGCTCTAACCGCTACGCTAAAGAAGCTTAAGTGTCGAAGAAGCCAGGCCAGAGCACAGGATCTGACCAAGGCAGAAGATGACAATTTTTAACATTTCCTGAAATTCGGCCAGATTTCTAAATGTTCTGATGAAACATTCCATATTCCACATAAAAATAAATTCTGCTAAAGGCTGCAAAATGACACAATAACATCTACATATGCAGAACTCCTAAAACCACCCATGTAGCAGATCTATCGGGCTCTGTGAAAACTGGTTCCACACTTCTTTTACCTTCGTTGTATATCAGACTGGATCTAACTCACATTATCTTAAAACTCAAGGGTCTCAAAACCCAGCCTTTCCCAGGACATCATCAGCAGGGTTCATTTTTATGAAATTAAAGAAAACGTTACGCAACCTCCATAGAGAGTGAGCATCCTCTGAGTGCTGCTGAGTCTGAGCGCCGGGATATGACATCATTTCCCACAAACAAAAAATGGCTTTGGAAAAAAACGGGAGGAAAATGGTTTTTTTTCTCATGTTTTTTGGGGGGTTTTTTTTCGTTTTTTTTTTTCCGCAGACCTTCCCATCTCTGGTTTAAAGTCTATCTCTCTGTCCAGCGTTGGTGGTATAGTGGTGAGCATAGCTGCCTTTCAAGCAGTTGACTCGGGTTCGATTCCCGGCCAACGCAGCGTTTATTTTTTTTTTTACACATCCGAGTCTATTCAGTAAGTTTCAAGCCGTTTGCAATGTTAACCCTTCAACTTGCTGTAGCTTGTAACACAATGCATACCATGTTGGTGAGGGAGGGGCTGCTCCAGGTACAGTCAGCATGGACAGCGCACCAAATCATGACCTTCGATAGCTCAGCTGGTAGAGCGGAGGACTGTAGAAAACAATCAGACATCCTTAGGTCGCTGGTTCGATTCCGGCTCGAAGGAATACTCTCTATTTTTGTGAGACGGGAAAAAAAATGGTAGGTTGATCCTACAGAGTGAAGAGTGGACTTTAGGTGCGAATTCCGTGGTCAGCAAAAGGACCACTTTATCTGGGAAGATCCAAAGAAACTATAACTCTGACGCATCTCACAAAGATCATTGGAACAGGAACTCATCAACTGCAGCCGCGGACTGACAGGCATTACAACTGTATTTTAAAATAAAAAGGTTCACCTCCTATAGGATCTGTGGATGCTCCGTCACATACACAATCCCATGTGGTGTGCGCAGGGGTGTAGACATGTATCCCATATGGTCTAGCGGTTAGGATTCCTGGTTTTCACCCAGGCGGCCCGGGTTCGACTCCCGGTATGGGAAGCTAGTTTTTATTGGAACCCCATGTTGCTATCCATTTGCTAGTTGGTCAAATCAAATAGCATTAATCATATTCCCCAACATCTAAAGCGCTCACCTTACCTGAATATCCACCTCAAAATACTGGGCCAGATTCCTTACCTCTTTGGGCTGGTCAAGGAACATCAGAAAGGGGAGAAATAGATAAGAGAGATTATATAAAATGCAACAGGAGGAAAGATAATGAAAATGGAGAGATTAAAGAAAAGGAGGATAGATTAAAGAAAATGGGAGAGGAAGTGACAAAAGGTAGCGCTAAAGAAAAAGTGGACAAACAGGGAGAGGTAAAGAGAAAGGGTTGGGAGATAAAGAGAACAAAGATAGATGAAGAGGAAAAGGGAGACATAATGCCAATGTCTGTCTAGGGAGATGGTCGACTATGTGCTTGATTTTATACACCTGTTAGCAATGGATGTGGCTGAAATACCTAAACTCAATAATTAGGAGGGGTGTCCACATCCTTTCATAAAGTGTATATGTTTTATATGTAATATGTATAATTTATCCCTTCAGAAAATTCTATTTATGTAAAAGAAACCGTCACTGCGGGAAAAGTGAATAACACAGGACAAACTTATGATAAAACCTGATCATACTGCTCTTGTTCTCAGGGCAGCCCCATCACCATGAGATGGGCATAAAGGGATCAAGTATTATATCTTCTATATCTGATGATTGCTGGAGGCAGGGTGGAATTCCTGAAACTGCCAGTGCTGCTTAGTTATCCCCAGTCTGGCCACCGACAACTTACAGGTAACTATCCGTACGAATCACAAAACAGCTGTAATTATAACAACATTACATTATATGTATAGATTTGATAGCACCACAATATACTGACCAGGTATTTCATTTTATAGTTAGAGTGAGTTCTGCATCAGGTTCAAACATATCATGGAAAAATCATCTCAACATCCAAATTGCAAACAAGAAAAACAAAGGAATACACTAAAGCAACAAAGCAAAAAGTATGTGAAGCACCAGTCATTTACCTGAAAGAAAGACATCAGTAGATTGACCACCATTTTCTTGACTAGGCCAAGACCTAGGGCAACAGCACCACCTTCTGGTACAAAACTGAGGAGCAGATTGCCCTCTTTGGTGATGAAGTCATCGGTTCTGTATGTTAAATGGGAATAATGAAAAGAAGCGTTTCTACCCAGTTTCGAACCGGGGACCTTTCTCACGTGAGGCAAACGCTCTAACCGCTACGCTAAAGAAGCTTAAGTGTCGAAAGAAGCCAGGCCAGAGCACAGGATCTGACCAAGGCAGAAGATGACAATTTTTAACATTTCCTGAAATTCGGCCAGATTTCTAAATGTTCTGATGAAACATTCCATATTCCACATAAAAATAAATTCTGCTAAGGGCTGCAAACTGACACAATAACATCTACATATGCAGAACTCCTAAAACCACCCATGTAGCAGATCTATCGGGCTCTGTGAAAACTGGTTCCACACTTCTTTTACCTTCGTTGTATATCAGACTGGATCTAACTCACATTATCTTAAAACTCAAGGGTCTCAAAACCCAGCCTTTCCCAGGACATCATCAGCAGGGTTCATTTTTATGAAATTAAAGAAAACGTTACGCAACCTCCATAGAGAGTGAGCATCCTCTGAGTGCTGCTGAGTCTGAGCGCCGGGATATGACATCATTTCCCACAAACAAAAAATGGCTTTGGAAAAAAACGGGAGGAAAATGGTTTTTTTTCTCATGTTTTTTGGGGGGTTTTTTTTCGTTTTTTTTTTTCCGCAGACCTTCCCATCTCTGGTTTAAAGTCTATCTCTCTGTCCAGCGTTGGTGGTATAGTGGTGAGCATAGCTGCCTTTCAAGCAGTTGACTCGGGTTCGATTCCCGGCCAACGCAGCGTTTATTTTTTTTTTTACACATCCGAGTCTATTCAGTAAGTTTCAAGCCGTTTGCAATGTTAACCCTTCAACTTGCTGTAGCTTGTAACACAATGCATACCATGTTGGTGAGGGAGGGGCTGCTCCAGGTACAGTCAGCATGGACAGCGCACCAAATCATGACCTTCGATAGCTCAGCTGGTAGAGCGGAGGACTGTAGAAAACAATCAGACATCCTTAGGTCGCTGGTTCGATTCCGGCTCGAAGGAATGCTCTCTATTTTTGTGAGACGGGAAAAAAAATGGTAGGTTGATCCTACAGAGTGAAGAGTGGACTTTAGGTGCGAATTCCGTGGTCAGCAAAAGGACCACTTTATCTGGGAAGATCCAAAGAAACTATAACTCTGACGCATCTCACAAAGATCATTGGAACAGGAACTCATCAACTGCAGCCACGGACTGACAGGCATTACAACTGTATTTTAAAATAAAAAGGTTCACCTCCTATAGGATCTGTGGATGCTCCGTCACATACACAATCCCATGTGGTGTGCGCAGGGGTGTAGACATGTATCCCATATGGTCTAGCGGTTAGGATTCCTGGTTTTCACCCAGGCGGCCCAGGTTCGACTCCCGGTATGGGAAGCTAGTTTTTATTGGAACCCCATGTTGCTATCCATTTGCTAGTTGGTCAAATCAAATAGCATTAATCATATTCCCCAACATCTAAAGCGCTCACCTTACCTGAATATCCACCTCAAAATACTGGGCCAGATTCCTTACCTCTTTGGGCTGGTCAAGGAACATCAGAAAGGGGAGAAATAGATAAGAGAGATTATATAAAATGCAACAGGAGGAAAGATAATGAAAATGGAGAGATTAAAGAAAAGGAGGATAGATTAAAGAAAATGGGAGAGGAAGTGACAAAAGGTAGCGGTAAAGAAAAAGTGGACAAACAGGGAGAGGTAAAGAGAAAGGGTTGGGAGATAAAGAGAACAAAGATAGATGAAGAGGAAAAGGGAGACATAATGCCAATGTCTGTCTAGGGAGATGGTCGACTATGTGCTTGATTTTATACACCTGTTAGCAATGGATGTGGCTGAAATACCTAAACTCAATAATTAGGAGGGGTGTCCACATCCTTTCATAAAGTGTATATGTTTTATATGTAATATGTATAATTTATCCCTTCAGAAAATTCTATTTATGTAAAAGAAACTGTCACTGCGGGAAAAGTGAATAACACAGGACAAACTTATGATAAAACCTGATCATACTGCTCTTGTTCTCAGGGCAGCCCCATCACCATGAGATGGGCATAAAGGGATCAAGTATTATATCTTCTATATCCGATGATTGCTGGAGGCAGGGTGGAATTCCTGAAACTGCCAGTGCTGCTTAGTTATCCCCAGTCTGGCCACCGACAACTTACAGGTAACTATCCGTACGAATCACAAAACAGCTGTAATTATAACAACATTACATTATATGTATAGATTTGATAGCACCACAATATACTGACCAGGTATTTCATTTTATAGTTAGAGTGAGTTCTGCATCAGGTTCAAACATATCATGGAAAAATCATCTCAACATCCAAATTGCAAACAAGAAAAACAAAGGAATACACTAAAGCAACAAAGCAAAAAGTATGTGAAGCACCAGTCATTTACCTGAAAGAAAGACATCAGTAGATTGACCACCATTTTCTTGACTAGGCCAAGACCTAGGGCAACAGCACCACCTTCTGGTACAAAACTGAGGAGCAGATTGCCCTCTTTGGTGATGAAGTCATCGGTTCTGTATGTTAAATGGGAATAATGAAAAGAAGCGTTTCTACCCAGTTTCGAACCGGGGACCTTTCTCACGTGAGGCAAACGCTCTAACCGCTACGCTAAAGAAGCTTAAGTGTAGAAAGAAGCCAGGCCAGAGCACAGGATCTGACCAAGGCAGAAGATGACAATTTTTAACATTTCCTGAAATTCGGCCAGATTTCTAAATGTTCTGATGAAACATTCCATATTCCACATAAAAATAAATTCTGCTAAAGGCTGCAAAATGACACAATAACATCTACATATGCAGAACTCCTAAAACCACCCATGTAGCAGATCTATCGGGCTCTGTGAAAACTGGTTCCACACTTCTTTTACCTTCGTTGTATATCAGACTGGATCTAACTCACATTATCTTAAAACTCAAGGGTCTCAAAACCCAGCCTTTCCCAGGACATCATCAGCAGGGTTCATTTTTATGAAATTAAAGAAAACGTTACGCAACCTCCATAGAGAGTGAGCATCCTCTGAGTGCTGCTGAGTCTGAGCGCCGGGATATGACATCATTTCCCACAAACAAAAAATGGCTTTGGAAAAAAACGGGAGGAAAATGGTTTTTTTTCTCATGTTTTTTTGGGGGTTTTTTTTCGTTTTTTTTTTTCCGCAGACCTTCCCATCTCTGGTTTAAAGCAAATCTCTCTGTCCAGCGTTGGTGGTATAGTGGTGAGCATAGCTGCCTTCCAAGCAGTTAACCCGGGTTCGATTCCCGGCCAACGCAGCGTTTATTTTTTTTTTTACACATCCGAGTCTATTCAGTAAGTTTCAAGCCGTTTGCAATGTTAACCCTTCAACTTGCTGTAGCTTGTAACACAATGCATACCATGTTGGTGAGGGAGGGGCTGCTCCAGGTACAGTCAGCATGGACAGCGCACCAAATCATGACCTTCGATAGCTCAGCTGGTAGAGCGGAGGACTGTAGAAAACAATCAGACATCCTTAGGTCGCTGGTTCGATTCCGGCTCGAAGGAATGCTCTTTATTTTTGTGAGATGGGAAAAAAAATGGTAGGTTGATCCTACAGAGTGAAGAGTGGACTTTAGGTGCGAATTCCGTGGTCAGCAAAAGGACCACTTTATCTGGGAAGATCCAAAGAAACTATAACTCTGACGCATCTCACAAAGATCATTGGAACAGGAACTCATCAACTGCAGCCGCGGACTGACAGGCATTACAACTGTATTTTAAAATAAAAAGGTTCACCTCCTATAGGATCTGTGGATGCTCCGTCACATACACAATCCCATGTGGTGTGCGCAGGAGTGTAGACATGTATCCCGTATGGTCTAGCGGTTAGGATTCCTGGTTTTCACCCAGGCCGCCCGGGTTCGACTCCCGGTATGGGAAGCTAGTTTTTATTGGAACCCCATGTTGCTATCCATTTGCTAGTTGGTCAAATCAAATAGCATTAATCATATTCCCCAACATCTAAAGCGCTCACCTTACCTGAATATCCACCTCAAAATACTGGGCCAGATTCCTTACCTCTTTGGGCTGGTCAAGGAACATCAGAAAGGGGAGAAATAGATAAGAGAGATTATATAAAATGCAACAGGAGGAAAGATAATGAAAATGGAGAGATTAAAGAAAAGGAGGATAGATTAAAGAAAATGGGAGAGGAAGTGACAAAAAGGTAGCGGTAAAGAAAAAGTGGACAAACAGGGAGAGGTAAAGAGAAAGGGTTGGGAGATAAAGAGAACAAAGATAGATGAAGAGGAAAAGGGAGACATAATGCCAATGTCTGTCTAGGGAGATGGTCGACTATGTGCTTGATTTTATACACCTGTTAGCAATGGATGTGGCTGAAATACCTAAACTCAATAATTAGGAGGGGTGTCCACATCCTTTCATAAAGTGTATATGTTTTATATGTAATATGTATAATTTATCCCTTCAGAAAATTCTATTTATGTAAAAGAAACTGTCACTGCGGGAAAAGTGAATAACACAGGACAAACTTATGATAAAACCTGATCATACTGCTCTTGTTCTCAGGGCAGCCCCATCACCATGAGATGGGCATAAAGGGATCAAGTATTATATCTTCTATATCTGATGATTGCTGGAGGCAGGGTGGAATTCCTGAAACTGCCAGTGCTGCTTAGTTATCCCCAGTCTGGCCACCGACAACTTACAGGTAACTATCCGTACGAATCACAAAACAGCTGTAATTATAACAACATTACATTATATGTATAGATTTGATAGCACCACAATATACTGACCAGGTATTTCATTTTATAGTTAGAGTGAGTTCTGCATCAGGTTCAAACATATCATGGAAAAATCATCTCAACATCCAAATTGCAAACAAGAAAAACAAAGGAATACACTAAAGCAACAAAGCAAAAAGTATGTGAAGCACCAGTCATTTACCTGAAAGAAAGACATCAGTAGATTGACCACCATTTTCTTGACTAGGCCAAGACCTAGGGCAACAGCACCACCTTCTGGTACAAAACTGAGAAGCAGATTGCCCTCTTTGGTGATGAAGTCATCGGTTCTGTATGTTAAATGGGAATAATGAAAAGAAGCGTTTCTACCCAGTTTCAAACCGGGGACCTTTCTCACGTGAGGCAAACGCTCTAACCACTACGCTAAAGAAGCTTAAGTGTAGAAAGAAGCCAGGCCAGAGCACAGGATCTGACCAAGGCAGAAGATGACAATTTTTAACATTTCCTGAAATTCGGCCAGATTTCTAAATGTTCTGATGAAACATTCCATATTCCACATAAAAATAAATTCTGCTAAAGGCTGCAAAATGACACAATAACATCTACATATGCAGAACTCCTAAAACCACCCATGTAGCAGATCTATCGGGCTCTGTGAAAACTGGTTCCACACTTCTTTTACCTTCGTTGTATATCAGACTGGATCTAACTCACATTATCTTAAAACTCAAGGGTCTCAAAACCCAGCCTTTCCCAGGACATCATCAGCAGGGTTCATTTTTATGAAATTAAAGAAAACGTTACGCAACCTCCATAGAGAGTGAGCATCCTCTGAGTGCTGCTGAGTCTGAGCGCCGGGATATGACATCATTTCCCACAAACAAAAAATGGCTTTGGAAAAAAACGGGAGGAAAATGGTTTTTTTTCTCATGTTTTTTTGGGGGTTTTTTTTCGTTTTTTTTTTTCCGCAGACCTTCCCATCTCTGGTTTAAAGCCTATCTCTCTGTCCAGCGTTGGTGGTATAGTGGTGAGCATAGCTGCCTTCCAAGCAGTTGACCCGGGTTCGATTCCCGGCCAACGCAGCGTTTAATTTTTTTTTTACACATCCGAGTCTATTCAGTAAGTTTCAAGCCGTTTGCAATGTTAACCCTTCAACTTGCTGTAGCTTGTAACACAATGCATACCATGTTGGTGAGGGAGGGGCTGCTCCAGGTACAGTCAGCATGGACAGCGCACCAAATCATGACCTTCGATAGCTCAGCTGGTAGAGCGGAGGACTGTAGAAAACAATCAGACATCCTTAGGTCGCTGGTTCGATTCCGGCTCGAAGGAATGCTCTTTACTTTTGTGAGACGGGAAAAAAAATGGTAGGTTGATCCTACAGAGTGAAGAGTGGACTTTAGGTGCGAATTCCGTGGTCAGCAAAAGGACCACTTTATCTGGGAAGATCCAAAGAAACTATAACTCTGACGCATCTCACAAAGATCATTGGAACAGGAACTCATCAACTGCAGCCGCGGACTGACAGGCATTACAACTGTATTTTAAAATAAAAAGGTTCACCTCCTATAGGATCTGTGGATGCTCCGTCACATACACAATCCCATGTGGTGTGCGCAGGGGTGTAGACATGTATCCCATATGGTCTAGCGGTTAGGATTCCTGGTTTTCACCCAGGCGGCCCGGGTTCGACTCCCGGTATGGGAAGCTAGTTTTTATTGGAACCCCATGTTGCTATCCATTTGCTAGTTGGTCAAATCAAATAGCATTAATCATATTCCCCAACATCTAAAGCGCTCACCTTACCTGAATATCCACCTCAAAATACTGGGCCAGATTCCTTACCTCTTTGGGCTGGTCAAGGAACATCAGAAAGGGGAGAAATAGATAAGAGAGATTATATAAAATGCAACAGGAGGAAAGATAATGAAAATGGAGAGATTAAAGAAAAGGAGGATAGATTAAAGAAAATGGGAGAGGAAGTGACAAAAGGTAGCGGTAAAGAAAAAGTGGACAAACAGGGAGAGGTAAAGAGAAAGGGTTGGGAGATAAAGAGAACAAAGATAGATGAAGAGGAAAAGGGAGACATAATGCCAATGTCTGTCTAGGGAGATGGTCGACTATGTGCTTGATTTTATACACCTGTTAGCAATGGATGTGGCTGAAATACCTAAACTCAATAATTAGGAGGGGTGTCCACATCCTTTCATAAAGTGTATATGTTTTATATGTAATATGTATAATTTATCCCTTCAGAAAATTCTATTTATGTAAAAGAAACCGTCACTGCGGGAAAAGTGAATAACACAGGACAAACTTATGATAAAACCTGATCATACTGCTCTTGTTCTCAGGGCAGCCCCATCACCATGAGATGGGCATAAAGGGATCAAGTATTATATCTTCTATATCTGATGATTGCTGGAGGCAGGGTGGAATTCCTGAAACTGCCAGTGCTGCTTAGTTATCCCCAGTCTGGCCACCGACAACTTACAGGTAACTATCCGTACGAATCACAAAACAGCTGTAATTATAACAACATTACATTATATGTATAGATTTGATAGCACCACAATATACTGACCATGTATTTCATTTTATAGTTAGAGTGAGTTCTGCATCAGGTTCAAACATATCATGGAAAAATCATCTCAACATCCAAATTGCAAACAAGAAAAACAAAGGAATACACTAAAGCAACAAAGCAAAAAGTATGTGAAGCACCAGTCATTTACCTGAAAGAAAGACATCAGTAGATTGACCACCATTTTCTTGACTAGGCCAAGACCTAGGGCAACAGCACCACCTTCTGGTACAAAACTGAGGAGCAGATTGCCCTCTTTGGTGATGAAGTCATCGGTTCTGTATGTTAAATGGGAATAATGAAATGAAGCGTTTCTACCCAGTTTCGAACCGGGGACCTTTCTCACGTGAGGCAAACGCTCTAACCGCTACGCTAAAGAAGCTTAAGTGTAGAAAGAAGCCAGGCCAGAGCACACGATCTGACCAAGGCAGAAGATGACAATTTTTAACATTTCCTGAAATTCGGCCAGATTTCTAAATGTTCTGATGAAACATTCCATATTCCACATAAAAATAAATTCTGCTAAAGGCTGCAAAATGACACAATAACATCTACATATGCAGAACTCCTAAAACCACCCATGTAGCAGATCTATTGGGCTCTGTGAAAACTGGTTCCACACTTCTTTTACCTTCGTTGTATATCAGACTGGATCTAACTCACATTATCTTAAAACTCAAGGGTCTCAAAACCCAGCCTTTCCCAGGACATCATCAGCAGGGTTCATTTTTATGAAATTAAAGAAAACGTTACGCAACCTCCATAGAGAGTGAGCATCCTCTGAGTGCTGCTGAGTCTGAGCGCCGGGATATGACATCATTTCCCACAAACAAAAAATGGCTTTGGAAAAAAACGGGAGGAAAATGGTTTTTTTTCTCATGTTTTTTTGGGGTTTTTTTTTCGGTTTTTTTTTCCGCAGACCTTCCCATCTCTGGTTTAAAGCCTATCTCTCTGTCCAGCGTTGGTGGTATAGTGGTGAGCATAGCTGCCTTCCAAGCAGTTGACCTGGGTTCGATTCCCGGCCAACGCAGCGTTTATTTTTTTTTTTACACATCCGAGTCTATTCAGTAAGTTTCAAGCCGTTTGCAATGTTAACCGTTCAACTTGCTGTAGCTTGTAACACAATGCATACCATGTTGGTGAGGGAGGGGCTGCTCCAGGTACAGTCAGCATGGACAGCACACCAAATCATGACCTTCGATAGCTCAGCTGGTAGAGCGGAGGACTGTAGAAAACAATCAGACATCCTTAGGTCGCTGGTTCGATTCCGGCTCGAAGGAATGCTCTTTATTTTTGTGAGACGGGAAAAAAAATGGTAGGTTGATCCTACAGAGTGAAGAGTGGACTTTGGGTGCGAATTCCGTGGTCAGCAAAAGGACCACTTTATCTGGGAAGATCCAAAGAAACTATAACTCTGACGCATCTCACAAAGATCATTGGAACAGGAACTCATCAACTGCAGCCGCGGACTGACAGGCATTACAACTGTATTTTAAAATAAAAAGGTTCACCTCCTATAGGATCTGTGGATGCTCCGTCACATACACAATCCCATGTGGTGTGCGCAGGGGTGTAGACATGTATCCCATATGGTCTAGCGGTTAGGATTCCTGGTTTTCACCCAGGTGGCCCGGGGTCGACTCCCGGTATGGGAAGCTAGTTTTTATTGGAACCCCATGTTGCTATCCATTTGCTAGTTGGTCAAATCAAATAGCATTAATCATATTCCCCAACATCTAAAGCGCTCACCTTACCTGAATATCCACCTCAAAATACTGGGCCAGATTCCTTACCTCTTTGGGCTGGTCAAGGAACATCAGAAAGGGGAGAAATAGATAAGAGAGATTATATAAAATGCAACAGGAGGAAAGATAATGAAAATGGAGAGATTAAAGAAAAGGAGGATAGATTAAAGAAAATGGGAGAGGAAGTGACAAAAGGTAGCGGTAAAGAAAAAGTGGACAAACAGGGAGAGGTAAAGAGAAAGGGTTGGGAGATAAAGAGAACAAAGATAGATGAAGAGGAAAAGGGAGACATAATGCCAATGTCTGTCTAGGGAGATGGTCGACTATGTGCTTGATTTTATACACCTGTTAGCAATGGATGTGGCTGAAATACCTAAACTCAATAATTAGGAGGGGTGTCCACATCCTTTCATAAAGTGAATATGTTTTATATGTAATATGTATAATTTATCCCTTCAGAAAATTCTATTTATGTAAAAGAAACTGTCACTGCGGGAAAAGTGAATAACACAGGACAAACTTATGATAAAACCTGATCATACTGCTCTTGTTCTCAGGGCAGCCCCATCACCATGAGATGGGCATAAAGGGATCAAGTATTATATATTCTATATCTGATGATTGCTGGAGGCAGGGTGGAATTCCTGAAACTGCCAGTGCTGCTTAGTTATCCCCAGTCTGGCCACCGACAACTTACAGGTAACTATCCGTACGAATCACAAAACAGCTGTAATTATAACAACATTACATTATATGTATAGATTTGATAGCACCACAATATACTGACCAGGTATTTCATTTTATAGTTAGAGTGAGTTCTGCATCAGGTTCAAACATATCATGGAAAAATCATCTCAACATCCAAATTGCAAACAAGAAAAACAAAGGAATACACTAAAGCAACAAAGCAAAAAGTATGTGAAGCACCAGTCATTTAACTGAAAGAAAGACATCAGTAGATTGACCACCATTTTCTTGACTAGGCCAAGACCTAGGGCAACAGCACCACCTTCTGGTACAAAACTGAGGAGCAGACTGCCCTCTTTGGTGATGAAGTCATCGGTTCTGTATGTTAAATGGGAATAATGAAAAGGAGCGTTTCTACCCAGTTTCGAACCGGGGACCTTTCTCACGTGAGGCAAACGCTCTAACCGCTACGCTAAAGAAGCTTAAGTGTAGAAAGAAGCCAGGCCAGAGCACAGGATCTGACCAAGGCAGAAGATGACAATTTTTAACATTTCCTGAAATTCGGCCAGATTTCTAAATGTTCTGATGAAACATTCCATATTCCACATAAAAATAAATTCTGCTAAAGGCTGCAAAATGACACAATAACATCTACATATGCAGAACTCCTAAAACCACCCATGTAGCAGATCTATCGGGCTCTGTGAAAACTGGTTCCACACTTCTTTTACCTTCGTTGTATATCAGACTGGATCTAACTCACATTATCTTAAAACTCAAGGGTCTCAAAACCCAGCCTTTCCCAGGACATCATCAGCAGGGTTCATTTTTATGAAATTAAAGAAAACGTTACGCAACCTCCATAGAGAGTGAGCATCCTCTGAGTGCTGCTGAGTCTGAGCGCCGGGATATGACATCATTTCCCACAAACAAAAAATGGCTTTGGAAAAAAACGGGAGGAAAATGGTTTTTTTTCTCATGTTTTTTTGGGGGTTTTTTTCATTTTTTTTTTTCCGCAGACCTTCCCATCTCTGGTTTAAAGCCTATCTCTCTGTCCAGCGTTGGTGGTATAGTGGTGAGCATAGCTGCCTTCCAAGCAGTTGACCCGGGTTCGATTCCCGGCCAACGCAGCGTTTATTTTTTTTTTTACACATCCGAGTCTATTCAGTAAGTTTCAAGCCGTTTGCAATGTTAACCCTTCAACTTGCTGTAGCTTGTAACACAATGCATACCATGTTGGTGAGGGAGGGGCTGCTCCAGGTACAGTCAGCATGGACAGCGCACCAAATCATGACCTTCGATAGCTCAGCTGGTAGAGCGGAGGACTGTAGAAAACAATCAGACATCCTTAGGTCGCTGGTTCGATTCCGGCTCGAAGGAATGCTCTTTATTTTTGTGAGACGGGAAAAAAAATGGTAGGTTGATCCTACAGAGTGAAGAGTGGACTTTAGGTGCGAATTCCGTGGTCAGCAAAAGGACCACTTTATCTGGGAAGATCCAAAGAAACTATAACTCTGACGCATCTCACAAAGATCATTGGAACAGGAACTCATCAACTGCAGCCGCGGACTGACAGGCATTACAACTGTATTTTAAAATAAAAAGGTTCACCTCCTATAGGATCTGTGGATGCTCCGTCACATACACAATCCCATGTGGTGTGCGCAGGGGTGTAGACATGTATCCCATATGGTCTAGCGGTTAGGATTCCTGGTTTTCACCCAGGCGGCCCGGGTTCGACTCCCGGTATGGGAAGCTAGTTTTTATTGGAACCCCATGTTGCTATCCATTTGCTAGTTGGTCAAATCAAATAGCATTAATCATATTCCCCAACATCTAAAGCGCTCACCTTACCTGAATATCCACCTCAAAATACTGGGCCAGATTCCTTACCTCTTTGGGCTGGTCAAGGAACATCAGAAAGGGGAGAAATAGATAAGAGAGATTATATAAAATGCAACAGGAGGAAAGATAATGAAAATGGAGAGATTAAAGAAAAGGAGGATAGATTAAAGAAAATGGGAGAGGAAGTGACAAAAGGTAGCGGTAAAGAAAAAGTGGACAAACAGGGAGAGGTAAAGAGAAAGGGTTGGGAGATAAAGAGAACAAAGATAGATGAAGAGGAAAAGGGAGACATAATGCCAATGTCTGTCTAGGGAGATGGTCGACTATGTGCTTGATTTTATACACCTGTTAGCAATGGATGTGGCTGAAATACCTAAACTCAATAATTAGGAGGGGTGTCCACATCCTTTCATAAAGTGTATATGTTTTATATGTAATATGTATAATTTATCCCTTCAGAAAATTCTATTTATGTAAAAGAAACTGTCACTGCGGGAAAAGTGAATAACACAGGACAAACTTATGATAAAACCTGATCATACTGCTCTTGTTCTCAGGGCAGCCCCATCACCATGAGATGGGCATAAAGGGATCAAGTATTATATCTTCTATATCTGATGATTGCTGGAGGCAGGGTGGAATTCCTGAAACTGCCAGTGCTGCTTAGTTATCCCCAGTCTGGCCACCGACAACTTACAGGTAACTATCCGTACGAATCACAAAACAGCTGTAATTATAACAACATTACATTATATGTATAGATTTGATAGCACCACAATATACTGACCAGGTATTTCATTTTATAGTTAGAGTGAGTTCTGCATCAGGTTCAAACATATCATGGAAAAATCATCTCAACATCCAAATTGCAAACAAGAAAAACAAAGGAATACACTAAAGCAACAAAGCAAAAAGTATGTGAAGCACCAGTCATTTACCTGAAAGAAAGACATCAGTAGATTGACCTCCATTTTCTTGACTAGGCCAAGACCTAGGGCAACAGCACCACCTTCTGGTACAAAACTGAGGAGCAGATTGCCCTCTTTGGTGATGAAGTCATCGGTTCTGTAGGTTAAATGGGAATAATGAAAAGAAGCGTTTCTACCCAGTGTCGAACCGGGGACCGTTCTCACATGAGGCAAACGCTCTAACCGCTACGCTAAAGAAGCTTAAGTGTAGAAAGAAGCCAGGCCAGAGCACAGGATCTGACCAAGGCAGAAGATGACAATTTTTAATATTTCCTGAAATTCGGCCAGATTTCTAAATGTTCTGATGAAACATTCCATATTCCACATAAAAATAAATTCTGCTAAAGGCTGCAAAATGACACAATAACATCTACATATGCAGAACTCCTAAAACCACCCATGTAGCAGATCTATCGGGCTCTGTGAAAACTGGTTCCACACTTCTTTTACCTTCGTTGTATATCAGACTGGATCTAACTCACATTATCTTAAAACTCAAGGGTCTCAAAACCCAGCCTTTCCCAGGACATCATCAGCAGGGTTCATTTTTATGAAATTAAAGAAAACGTTACGCAACCTCCATAGAGAGTGAGCATCCTCTGAGTGCTGCTGAGTCTGAGCGCTGGGATATGACATCATTTCCCACAAACAAAAAATGGCTTTGGAAAAAAACGGGAGGAAAATGGTTTTTTTTCTCATGTTTTTTTGGGGGTTTTTTTTCGTTTTTTTTTTTCCGCAGACCTTCCCATCTCTGGTTTAAAGCCTATCTCTCCGTCCAGCGTTGGTGGTATAGTGGTGAGCATAGCTGCCTTCCAAGCAGTTGACCCGGGTTCGATTCCCGGCCAACGCAGCGTTTATTTTTTTTTTTACACATCCGAGTCTATTCAGTAAGTTTCAAGCCGTTTGCAATGTTAACCCTTCAACTTGCTGTAGCTTGTAACACAATGCATACCATGTTGGTGAGGGAGGGGCTGCTCCAGGTACAGTCAGCATGGACAGCGCACCAAATCATGACCTTCGATAGCTCAGCTGGTAGAGCGGAGGACTGTAGAAAACAATCAGACATCCTTAGGTCGCTGGTTCGATTCCGGCTCGAAGGAATGCTCTTTATTTTTGTGAGACGGGAAAAAAAATGGTAGGTTGATCCTACAGAGTGAAGAGTGGACTTTAGGTGCGAATTCCGTGGTCAGCAAAAGGACCACTTTATCTGGGAAGATCCAAAGAAACTATAACTCTGACGCATCTCACAAAGATCATTGGAACAGGAACTCATCAACTGCAGCCGCGGACTGACAGGCATTACAACTGTATTTTAAAATAAAAAGGTTCACCTCCTATAGGATCTGTGGATGCTCCGTCACATACACCATCCCATGTGGTGTGCGCAGGGGTGTAGACATGTATCCCATATGGTCTAGCGGTTAGGATTCCTGTTTTTCACCCAGGCGGCCCGGGTTCGACTCCCGGTATGGGAAGCTAGTTTTTATTGGAACCCCATGTTGCTATCCATTTGCTAGTTGGTCAAATCAAATAGCATTCATCATAATCCCCAACATCTAAAGCGCTCACCTTACCTGAATATCAACCTCAAAATACTGGGCCAGATTCCTTACCTCTTTGGGCTGGTCAAGGAACATCAGAAAGGGGAGAAATAGATAAGAGAGATTATATAAAATGCAACAGGAGGAAAGATAATGAAAATGGAGAGATTAAAGAAAAGGAGGATAGATTAAAGAAAATGGGAGAGGAAGTGACAAAAGGTAGCGGTAAAGAAAAAGTGGACAAACAGGGAGAGGTAAAGAGAAAGGGTTGGGAGATAAAGAGAACAAAGATAGATGAAGAGGAAAAGGGAGACATAATGCCAATGTCTGTCTAGGGAGATGGTCGACTATGTGCTTGATTTTATACACCTGTTAGCAATGGATGTGGCTGAAATACCTAAACTCAATAATTAGGAGGGGTGTCCACATCCTTTCATAAAGTGTATATGTTTTATATGTAATATGTATAATTTATCCCTTCAGAAAATTCTATTTATGTAAAAGAAACTGTCACTGCGGGAAAAGTGAATAACACAGGACAAACTTATGATAAAACCTGATCATACTGCTCTTGTTCTCAGGGCAGCCCCATCACCATGAGATGGGCATAAAGGGATCAAGTATTATATCTTCTATATCTGATGATTGCTGGAGGCAGGGTGGAATTCCTGAAACTGCCAGTGCTGCTTAGTTATCCCCAGTCTGGCCACCGACAACTTACAGGTAACTATCCGTACGAATCACAAAACAGCTGTAATTATAACAACATTACATTATATGTATAGATTTGATAGCACCACAATATACTGACCAGGTATTTCATTTTATAGTTAGAGTGAGTTCTGCATCAGGTTCAAACATATCATGGAAAAATCATCTCAACATCCAAATTGCAAACAAGAAAAACACACTAAAGCAACAAAGCAAAAAGTATGTGAAGCACCAGTCATTTACCTGAAAGAAAGACATCAGTAGATTGACCACCATTTTCTTGACTAGGCCAAGACCTAGGGCAACAGCACCACCTTCTGGTACAAAACTGAGGAGCAGATTGCCCTCTTTGGTGATGAAGTCATCGGTTCTGTATGTTAAATGGGAATAATGAAAAGAAACGTTTCTACCCAGTTTCGAACCGGGGACCTTTCTCACGTGAGGCAAACGCTCTAACCGCTACGCTAAAGAAGCTTAAGTGTAGAAAGAAGCCAGGCCAGAGCACAGGATCTGACCAAGGCAGAAGATGACAATTTTTAACATTTCCTGAAATTCGGCCAGATTTCTAAATGTTCTGATGAAACATTCCATATTCCACATAAAAATAAATTCTGCTAAAGGCTGCAAAATGACACAATAACATCTACATATGCAGAACTCCTAAAACCACCCATGTAGCAGATCTATCGGGCTCTGTGAAAACTGGTTCCACACTTCTTTTACCTTCGTTGTATATCAGACTGGATCTAACTCACATTATCTTAAAACTCAAGGGTCTCAAAACCCAGCCTTTCCCAGGACATCATCAGCAGGGTTCATTTTTATGAAATTAAAGAAAACGTTACGCAACCTCCATAGAGAGTGAGCATCCTCTGAGTGCTGCTGAGTCTGAGCGCCGGGATATGACATCATTTCCCACAAACAAAAAATGGCTTTGGAAAAAAACGGGAGGAAAATGGTTTTTTTTCTCATGTTTTTTGGGGGTTTTTTTCGTTTTTTTTTTTCCACAGACCTTCCCATCTCTGGTTTAAAGCCTATCTCTCTGTCCAGCGTTGGTGGTATAGTGGTGAGCATAGCTGCCTTCCAAGCAGTTGACCCGAGTTCGTTTCCCGGCCAACGCAGCGTTTATTTTTTTTTTTTACACATCCGAGTCTATTCAGTAAGTTTCAAGCCGTTTGCAATGTTAACCCTTCAACTTGCTGTAGCTTGTAACACAATGCATACCATGTTGGTGAGGGAGGGGCTGCTCCAGGTACAGTCAGCATGGACAGCGCACCAAATCATGACCTTCGATAGCTCAGCTGGTAGAGCGGAGGACTGTAGAAAACAATCAGACATCCTTAGGTCGCTGGTTCGATTCCGGCTCGAAGGAATGCTCTTTACTTTTGTGAGACGGGAAAAAAAAATGGTAGGTTGATCCTACAGAGTGAAGAGTGGACTTTAGGTGCGAATTCCGTGGTCAGCAAAAGGACCACTTTATCTGGGAAGATCCAAAGAAACTATAACTCTGACGCATCTCACAAAGATCATTGGAACAGGAACTCATCAACTGCAGCCGCGGACTGACAGGCATTACAACTGTATTTTAAAATAAAAAGGTTCACCTCCTATAGGATCTGTGGATGCTCCGTCACATACACAATCCCATGTGGTGTGCGCAGGGGTGTAGACATGTATCCCATATGGTCTAGCGGTTAGGATTCCTGGTTTTCACCCAGGCGGCCCGGGTTCGACTCCCGGTATGGGAAGCTAGTTTTTATTGGAACCCCATGTTGCTATCCATTTGCTAGTTGGTCAAATCAAATAGCATTAATCATATTCCCCAACATCTAAAGCGCTCACCTTACCTGAATATCCACCTCAAAATACTGGGCCAGATTCCTTACCTCTTTGGGCTGGTCAAGGAACATCAGAAAGGGGAGAAATAGATAAGAGAGATTATATAAAATGCAACAGGAGGAAAGATAATGAAAATGGAGAGATTAAAGAAAAGGAGGATAGATTAAAGAAAATGGGAGAGGAAGTGACAAAAGGTAGCGGTAAAGAAAAAGTGGACAAACAGGGAGAGGTAAAGAGAAAGGGTTGGGAGATAAAGAGAACAAAGATAGATGAAGAGGAAAAGGGAGACATAATGCCAATGTCTGTCTAGGGAGATGGTCGACTATGTGCTTGATTTTATACACCTGTTAGCAATGGATGTGGCTGAAATACCTAAACTCAATAATTAGGAGGGGTGTCCACATCCTTTCATAAAGTGTATATGTTTTATATGTAATATGTATAATTTATCCCTTCAGAAAATTCTATTTATGTAAAAGAAACTGTCACTGCGGGAAAAGTGAATAACACAGGACAAACTTATGATAAAACCTGATCATACTGCTCTTGTTCTCAGGGGAGCCCCATCACCATGAGATGGGCATAAAGGGATCAAGTATTATATCTTCTATATCTGATGATTGCTGGAGGCAGGGTGGAATTCCTGAAACTGCCAGTGCTGCTTAGTTATCCCCAGTCTGGCCACCGACAACTTACAGGTAACTATCCGTACGAATCACAAAACAGCTGTAATTATAACAACATTACATTATATGTATAGATTTGATAGCACCACAATATACTGACCAGGTATTTCATTTTATAGTTAGAGTGAGTTCTGCATCAGGTTCAAACATATCATGGAAAAATCATCTCAACATCCAAATTGCAAACAAGAAAAACAAAGGAATACACTAAAGCAACAAAGCAAAAAGTATGTGAAGCACCAGTCATTTACCTGAAAGAAAGACATCAGTAGATTGACCACCATTTTCTTGACTAGGCCAAGACCTAGGGCAACAGCACCACCTTCTGGTACAAAACTGAGGAGCAGATTGCCCTCTTTGGTGATGAAGTCATCGGTTCTGTATGTTAAATGGGAATAATGAAAAGAAGCGTTTCTACCCAGTTTCGAACCGGGGACCTTTCTCACGTGAGGCAAACGCTCTAACCGCTACGCTAAAGAAGCTTAAGTGTAGAAAGAAGCCAGGCCAGAGCACAGGATCTGACCAAGGCAGAAGATGACAATTTTTAACATTTCCTGAAATTCGGCCAGATTTCTAAATGTTCTGATGAAACATTCCATATTCCACATAAAAATAAATTCTGCTAAAGGCTGCAAAATGACACAATAACATCTACATATGCAGAACTCCTAAAACCACCCATGTAGCAGATCTATCGGGCTCTGTGAAAACTGGTTCCACACTTCTTTTACCTTCGTTGTATATCAGACTGGATCTAACTCACATTATCTTAAAACTCAAGGGTCTCAAAACCCAGCCTTTCCCAGGACATCATCAGCAGGGTTCATTTTTATGAAATTAAAGAAAACGTTACGCAACCTCCATAGAGAGTGAGCATCCTCTGAGTGCTGCTGAGTCTGAGCGCCGGGATATGACATCATTTCCCACAAACAAAAAATGGCTTTGGAAAAAAACGGGAGGAAAATGGTTTTTTTTCTCATGTTTTTTTGGGGGTTTTTTTTCGTTTTTTTTTTTCCGCAGACCTTCCCATCTCTGGTTTAAAACCTATCTCTCTGTCCAGCGTTGGTGGTATAGTGGTGAGCATAGCTGCCTTCCAAGCAGTTGACCCGGGTTCGATTCCCGGCCAACGCAGCGTTTATTTATTTTTTTACACATCCGAGTCTATTCAGTAAGTTTCAAGCCGTTTGCAATGTTAACCTTTCAACTTGCTGTAGCTTGTAACACAATGCATACCATGTTGGTGAGGGAGGGGCTGCTACAGGTACAGTCAGCATGGACAGCGCACCAAATCATGACCTTCGAT
Organism: Spea bombifrons; assembly: GCF_027358695.1. Classification (NCBI taxonomy): domain Eukaryota; kingdom Metazoa; phylum Chordata; class Amphibia; order Anura; family Pelobatidae; genus Spea; species Spea bombifrons. Next base: position 120,929,172 of record NC_071089.1, on the reverse strand, counting down.
AGCTCAGCTGGTAGAGCGGAGGACTGTAGAAAACAATCAGACATCCTTAGGTCGCTGGTTCGATTCCGGCTCGAAGGAATGCTCTTTATTTTTGTGAGACGGGAAAAAAAATGGTAGGTTGATCCTACAGAGTGAAGAGTGGACTTTAGGTGCGAATTCCGTGGTCAGCAAAAGGACCACTTTATCTGGGAAGATCCAAAGAAACTATAACTCTGACGCATCTCACAAAGATCATTGGAACAGGAACTCATCAACTGCAGCCGCGGACTGACAGGCATTACAACTGTATTTTAAAATAAAAAGGTTCACCTCCTATAGGATCTGTGGATGCTCCGTCACATACACAATCCCATGTGGTGTGCGCAGGGGTGTAGACATGTATCCCATATGGTCTAGCGGTTAGGATTCCTGGTTTTCACCCAGGCGGCCCAGGTTCGACTCCCGGTATGGGAAGCTAGTTTTTATTGGAACCCCATGTTGCTATCCATTTGCTAGTTGGTCAAATCAAATAGCATTAATCATATTCCCCAACATCTAAAGCGCTCACCTTACCTGAATATCCACCTCAAAATACTGGGCCAGATTCCTTACCTCTTTGGGCTGGTCAAGGAACATCAGAAAGGGGAGAAATAGATAAGAGAGATTATATAAAATGCAACAGGAGGAAAGATAATGAAAATGGAGAGATTAAAGAAAAGGAGGATAGATTAAAGAAAATGGGAGAGGAAGTGACAAAAGGTAGCGGTAAAGAAAAAGTGGACAAACAGGGAGAGGTAAAGAGAAAGGGTTGGGAGATAAAGAGAACAAAGATAGATGAAGAGGAAAAGGGAGACATAATGCCAATGTCTGTCTAGGGAGATGGTCGACTATGTGCTTGATTTTATACACCTGTTAGCAATGGATGTGGCTGAAATACCTAAACTCAATAATTAGGAGGGGTGTCCACATCCTTTCATAAAGTGTATATGTTTTATATGTAATATGTATAATTTATCCCTTCAGAAAATTCTATTTATGTAAAAGAAACTGTCACTGCGGGAAAAGTGAATAACACAGGACAAACTTATGATAAAACCTGATCATACTGCTCTTGTTCTCAGGGCAGCCCCATCACCATGAGATGGGCATAAAGGGATCAAGTATTATATCTTCTATATCTGATGATTGCTGGAGGCAGGGTGGAATTCCTGAAACTGCCAGTGCTGCTTAGTTATCCCCAGTCTGGCCACCGACAACTTACAGGTAACTATCCGTACGAATCACAAAACAGCTGTAATTATAACAACATTACATTATATGTATAGATTTGATAGCACCACAATATACTGACCAGGTATTTCATTTTATAGTTAGAGTGAGTTCTGCATCAGGTTCAAACATATCATGGAAAAATCATCTCAACATCCAAATTGCAAACAAGAAAAACAAAGGAATACACTAAAGCAACAAAGCAAAAAGTATGTGAAGCACCAGTCATTTACCTGAAAGAAAGACATCAGTAGATTGACCACCATTTTCTTGACTAGGCCAAGACCTAGGGCAACAGCACCACCTTCTGGTACAAAACTGAGGAGCAGATTGCCCTCTTTGGTGATGAAGTCATCGGTTCTGTATGTTAAATGGGAATAATGAAAAGAAGCGTTTCTACCCAGTTTCGAACCGGGGACCTTTCTCACGTGAGGCAAACGCTCTAACCGCTACGCTAAAGAAGCTTAAGTGTAGAAAGAAGCCAGGCCAGAGCACAGGATCTGACCAAGGCAGAAGATGACAATTTTTAACATTTCCTGAAATTCGGCCAGATTTCTAAATGTTCTGATGAAACATTCCATATTCCACATAAAAATAAATTCTGCTAAAGGCTGCAAAATGACACAATAACATCTACATATGCAGAACTCCTAAAACCACCCATGTAGCAGATCTATCGGGCTCTGTGAAAACTGGTTCCACACTTCTTTTACCTTCGTTGTATATCAGACTGGATCTAACTCACATTATCTTAAAACTCAAGGGTCTCAAAACCCAGCCTTTCCCAGGACATCATCAGCAGGGTTCATTTTTATGAAATTAAAGAAAACGTTACGCAACCTCCATAGAGAGTGAGCATCCTCTGAGTGCTGCTGAGTCTGAGCGCCGGGATATGACATCATTTCCCACAAACAAAAAATGGCTTTGGAAAAAAACGGGAGGAAAATGGTTTTTTTTCTCATGTTTTTTTGGGGGTTTTTTTTCGTTTTTTTTTTTCCGCAGACCTTCCCATCTCTGGTTTAAAGCCTTTCTCTCTGTCCAGCGTTGGTGGTATAGTGGTGAGCATAGCTGCCTTCCAAGCAGTTGACCCGGGTTCGATTCCCGGCCAACGCAGCGTTTATTTTTTTTTTTACACATCCGAGTCTATTCAGTAAGTTTCAAGCCGTTTGCAATGTTAACCCTTCAACTTGCTGTAGCTTGTAACACAATGCATACCATGTTGGTGAGGGAGGGGCTGCTCCAGGTACAGTCAGCATGGACAGCGCACCAAATCATGACCTTCGATAGCTCAGCTGGTAGAGCGGAGGACTGTAGAAAACAATCAGACATCCTTAGGTCGCTGGTTCAATTCCGGCTCGAAGGAATGCTCTTTATTTTTGTGAGACGGGAAAAAAAATGGTAGGTTGATCCTACAGAGTGAAGAGTGGACTTTAGGTGCGAATTCCGTGGTCAGCAAAAGGACCACTTTATCTGGGAAGATCCAAAGAAACTATAACTCTGACGCATCTCACAAAGATCATTGGAACAGGAACTCATCAACTGCAGCCGCGGACTGACAGGCATTACAACTGTATTTTAAAATAAAAAGGTTCACCTCCTATAGGATCTGTGGATGCTCCGTCACATACACAATCCCATGTGGTGTGCGCAGGGGTGTAGACATGTATCCCATATGGTCTAGCGGTTAGGATTCCTGGTTTTCACCCAGGCGGCCCGGGTTCGACTCCCGGTATGGGAAGCTAGTTTTTATTGGAACCCCATGTTGCTATCCATTTGCTAGTTGGTCAAATCAAATAGCATTAATCATATTCCCCAACATCTAAAGCGCTCACCTTACCTGAATATCCACCTCAAAATACTGGGCCAGATTCCTTACCTCTTTGGGCTGGTCAAGGAACATCAGAAAGGGGAGAAATAGATAAGAGAGATTATATAAAATGCAACAGGAGGAAAGATAATGAAAATGGAGAGATTAAAGAAAAGGAGGATAGATTAAAGAAAATGGGAGAGGAAGTGACAAAAGGTAGCGGTAAAGAAAAAGTGGACAAACAGGGAGAGGTAAAGAGAAAGGGTTGGGAGATAAAGAGAACAAAGATAGATGAAGAGGAAAAGGGAGACATAATGCCAATGTCTGTCTAGGGAGATGGTCGACTATGTGCTTGATTTTATACACCTGTTAGCAATGGATGTGGCTGAAATACCTAAACTCAATAATTAGGAGGGGTGTCCACATCCTTTCATAAAGTGTATATGTTTTATATGTAATATGTATAATTTATCCCTTCAGAAAATTCTATTTATGTAAAAGAAACTGTCACTGCGGGAAAAGTGAATAACACAGGACAAACTTATGGTAAAACCTGATCATACTGCTCTTGTTCTCAGGGCAGCCCCATCACCATGAGATGGGCATAAAGGGATCAAGTATTATATCTTCTATATCTGATGATTGCTGGAGGCAGGGTGGAATTCCTGAAACTGCCAGTGCTGCTTAGTTATCCCCAGTCTGGCCACCGACAACTTACAGGTAACTATCCGTACGAATCACAAAACAGCTGTAATTATAACAACATTACATTATATGTATAGATTTGATAGCACCACAATATACTGACCAGGTATTTCATTTTATAGCTAGAGTGAGTTCTGAATCAGGTTCAAACATATCATGGAAAAATCATCTCAACATCCAAATTGCAAACAAGAAAAACAAATGAATACACTAAAGCAACAAAGCAAAAAGTATGTGAAGCACCAGTCATTTACCTGAAAGAAAGACATCAGTAGATTCACCACCATTTTCTTGACTAGGCCAAGACCTAGGGCAACAGCACCACCTTCTGGTACAAAACTGAGGAGCAGATTGCCCTCTTTGGTGATGAAGTCATCGGTTCTGTATGTTAAATGGGAATAATGAAAAGAAACGTTTCTACCCAGTTTCGAACCGGGGACTTTTCTCACGTGAGGCAAACGCTCTAACCGCTACGCTAAAGAAGCTTAAGTGTAGAAAGAAGCCAGGCCAGAGCACAGGATCTGACCAAGGCAGAAGATGACAATTTTTAACATTTCCTGAAATTCGGCCAGATTTCTAAATGTTCTGATGAAACATTCCATATTCCACATAAAAATAAATTCTGCTAAAGGCTGCAAAATGACACAATAACATCTACATATGCAGAACTCCTAAAACCACCCATGTAGCAGATCTATCGGGCTCTGTGAAAACTGGTTCCACACTTCTTTTACCTTCGTTGTATATCAGACTGGATCTAACTCACATTATCCGAAAACTCAAGGGTCTCAAAACCCAGCCTTTCCCAGGACATCATCAGCAGGGTTCATTTTTATGAAATTAAAGAAAACGTTACGCAACCTCCATAGAGAGTGAGCATCCTCTGAGTGCTGCTGAGTCTGAGCGCCGGGATATGACATCATTTCCCACAAACAAAAAATGGCTTTGGAAAAAAACGGGAGGAAAATGGGTTTTTTTCTCATGTTTTTTGGGGGTTTTTTTTTCGTTTTTTTTTCCGCAGACCTTCCCATCTCTGGTTTAAAGCCTATCTCTCTGTCCAGCGTTGGTGGTATAGTGGTGAGCATAGCTGCCTTCCAAGCAGTTGACCCGGGTTCGATTCCCGGCCAACGCAGCGTTTATTTTTTTTTTACACATCCGAGTCTATTCAGTAAGTTTCAAGCCGTTTGCAATGTTAACCCTTCAACTTGCTGTAGCTTGTAACACAATGCATACCATGTTGGTGAGGGAGGGGCTGCTCCAGGTACAGTCAGCATGGACAGCGCACCAAATCATGACCTTTGATAGCTCAGCTGGTAGAGCGGAGGACTGTAGAAAACAATCAGACATCCTTAGGTCGCTGGTTCGATTCCGGCTCCAAGGAAAGCTCTTTACTTTTGTGAGACGGGAAAAAAAATGGTAGGTTCATCCTACAGAGTGAAGAGTGGACTTTAGGTGCGAATTCCGTGGTCAGCAAAAGGACCACTTTATCTGGGAAGATCCAAAGAAACTATAACTCTGACGCATCTCACAAAGATCATTGGAACAGGAACTCATCAACTGCAGCCGCGGACTGACAGGCATTACAACTGTATTTTAAAATAAAAAGGTTCACCTCCTATAGGATCTGTGGATGCTCCGTCACATACACAATCCCATGTGGTGTGCGCAGGAGTGTAGACATGTATCCCATATGGTCTAGCGGTTAGGATTCCTGGTTTTCACCCAGGCGGCCCGGGTTCGACTCCCGGTATGGGAAGCTAGTTTTTATTGGAACCCCATGTTGCTATCCATTTGCTAGTTGGTCAAATCAAATAGCATTAATCATATTCCCCAACATCTAAAGCGCTCACCTTACCTGAATATCCACCTCAAAATACTGGGCCAGATTCCTTACCTCTTTGGGCTGGTCAAGGAACATCAGAAAGGGGAGAAATAGATAAGAGAGATTATATAAAATGCAACAGGAGGAAAGATAATGAAAATGGAGAGATTAAAGAAAAGGAGGATAGATTAAAGAAAATGGGAGAGGAAGTGACAAAAGGTAGCGGTAAAGAAAAAGTGGACAAACAGGGAGAGGTAAAGAGAAAGGGTTGGGAGATAAAGAGAACAAAGATAGATGAAGAGGAAAAGGGAGACATAATGCCAATGTCTGTCTAGGGAGATGGTCGACTATGTGCTTGATTTTATACACCTGTTAGCAATGGATGTGGCTGAAATACCTAAACTCAATAATTAGGAGGGGTGTCCACATCCTTTCATAAAGTGTATATGTTTTATATGTAATATGTATAATTTATCCCTTCAGAAAATTCTATTTATGTAAAAGAAACTGTCACTGCGGGAAAAGTGAATAACACAGGACAAACTTATGATAAAACCTGATCATACTGCTCTTGTTCTCAGGGCAGCCCCATCACCATGAGATGGGCATAAAGGGATCAAGTATTATATCTTCTATATCTGATGATTGCTGGAGGCAGGGTGGAATTCCTGAAACTGCCAGTGCTGCTTAGTTATCCCCAGTCTGGCCACCGACAACTTACAGGTAACTATCCGTACGAATCACAAAACAGCTGTAATTATAACAACATTACATTATATGTATAGATTTGATAGCACCACAATATACTGACCAGGTATTTCATTTTATAGTTAGAGTGAGTTCTGCATCAGGTTCAAACATATCATGGAAAAATCATCTCAACATCCAAATTGCAAACAAGAAAAACAAAGGAATACACTAAAGCAACAAAGCAAAAAGTATGTGAAGCACCAGTCATTTACCTGAAAGAAAGACATCAGTAGATTGACCACCATTTTCTTGACTAGGCCAAGACCTAGGGCAACAGCACCACCTTCTGGTACAAAACTGAGGAGCAGATTGCCCTCTTTGGTGATGAAGTCATCGGTTCTGTATGTTAAATGGGAATAATGAAAAGAACCGTTTCTACCCAGTTTCGAACCGGGGACCTTTCTCACGTGAGGCAAACGCTCTAACCGCTACGCTAAAGAAGCTTAAGTGTAGAAAGAAGCCAGGCCAGAGCACAGGATCTGACCAAGGCAGAAGATGACAATTTTTAACATTTCCTGAAATTCGGCCAGATTTCTAAATGTTCTGATGAAACATTCCATATTCCACATAAAAATAAATTCTGCTAAAGGCTGCAAAATGACACAATAACATCTACATATGCAGAACTCCTAAAACCACCCATGTAGCAGATCTATCGGGCTCTGTGAAAACTGGTTCCACACTTCTTTTACCTTCGTTGTATATCAGACTGGATCTAACTCACATTATCTTAAAACTCAAGGGTCTCAAAACCCAGCCTTTCCCAGGACATCATCAGCAGGGTTCATTTTTATGAAATTAAAGAAAACGTTACGCAACCTCCATAGAGAGTGAGCATCCTCTGAGTGCTGCTGAGTCTGAGCGCCGGGATATGACATCATTTCCCACAAACAAAAAATGGCTTTGGAAAAAAACGGGAGGAAAATGGTTTTTTTTCTCCTGTTTTTTTGGGGGGTTTTTTTCGTTTTTTTTTTCCGCAGACCTTCCCATCTCTGGTTTAAAGCCTATCTCTCTGTCCAGCGTTGGTGGTATAGTGGTGAGCATAGCTGCCTTCCAAGCAGTTGACCTGGGTTCGATTCCCGGCCAACGCAGCGTTTATTTTTTTTTTTACACATCCGAGTCTATTCAGTAAGTTTCAAGCCGTTTGCAATGTTAACCCTTCAACTTGCTGTAGCTTGTAACACAATGCATACCATGTTGGTGAGGGAGGGGCTGCTCCAGGTACAGTCAGCATGGACAGCACACCAAATCATGACCTTCGATAGCTCAGCTGGTAGAGCGGAGGACTGTAGAAAACAATCAGACATCCTTAGGTCGCTGGTTCGATTCCGGCTCGAAGGAATGCTCTTTATTTTTGTGAGACGGGAAAAAAAATGGTAGGTTGATCCTACAGAGTGAAGAGTGGACTTTAGGTGCGAATTCCGTGGTCAGCAAAAGGACCACTTTATCTGGGAAGATCCAAAGAAACTATAACTCTGACGCATCTCACAAAGATCATTGGAACAGGAACTCATCAACTGCAGCCGCGGACTGACAGGCATTACAACTGTATTTTAAAATAAAAAGGTTCACCTCCTATAGGATCTGTGGATGCTCCGTCACATACACAATCCCATGTGGTGTGCGCAGGGGTGTAGACATGTATCCCATATGGTCTAGCGGTTAGGATTCCTGGTTTTCACCCAGGCGGCCCGGGTTCGACTCCCGGTATGGGAAGCTAGTTTTTATTGGAACCCCATGTTGCTATCCATTTGCTAGTTGGTCAAATCAAATAGCATTAATCATATTCCCCAACATCTAAAGCGCTCACCTTACCTGAATATCCACCTCAAAATACTGGGCCAGATTCCTTACCTCTTTGGGCTGGTTAAGGAACATCAGAAAGGGGAGAAATAGATAAGAGAGATTATATAAAATGCAACAGGAGGAAAGATAATGAAAATGGAGAGATTAAAGAAAAGGAGGATAGATTAAAGAAAATGGGAGAGGAAGTGACAAAAGGTAGCGGTAAAGAAAAAGTGGACAAACAGGGAGAGGTAAAGAGAAAGGGTTGGGAGATAAAGAGAACAAAGATAGATGAAGAGGAAAAGGGAGACATAATGCCAATGTCTGTCTAGGGAGATGGTCGACTATGTGCTTGATTTTATACACCTGTTAGCAATGGATGTGGCTGAAATACCTAAACTCAATAATTAGGAGGGGTGTCCACATCCTTTCATAAAGTGTATATGTTTTAGATGTAATATGTATAATTTATCCCTTCAGAAAATTCTATTTATGTAAAAGAAACTGTCACTGCGGGAAAAGTGAATAACACAGGACAAACTTATGATAAAACCTGATCATACTGCTCTTGTTCTCAGGGCAGCCCCATCACCATGAGATGGGCATAAAGGGATCAAGTATTATATCTTCTATATCTGATGATTGCTGGAGGCAGGGTGGAATTCCTGAAACTGCCAGTGCTGCTTAGTTATCCCCAGTCTGGCCACCGACAACTTACAGGTAACTATCCGTACGAATCACAAAACAGCTGTAATTATAACAACATTACATTATATGTATAGATTTGATAGCACCACAATATACTGACCAGGTATTTCATTTTATAGTTAGAGTGAGTTCTGCATCAGGTTCAAACATATCATGGAAAAATCATCTCAACATCCAAATTGCAAACAAGAAAAACAAAGGAATACACTAAAGCAACAAAGCAAAAAGTATGTGAAGCACCAGTCATTTACCTGAAAGAAAGACATCAGTAGATTGACCACCATTTTCTTGACTAGGCCAAGACCTAGGGCAACAGCACCACCTTCTGGTACAAAACTGAGGAGCAGATTGCCCTCTTTGGTGATGAAGTCATCGGTTCTGTATGTTAAATGGGAATAATGAAAAGAAGCGTTTCTACCCAGTTTCGAACCGGGGACCTTTCTCACGTGAGGCAAACGCTCTAACCGCTACGCTAAAGAAGCTTAAGTGTAGAAAGAAGCCAGGCCAGAGCACAGGATCTGACCAAGGCAGAAGATGACAATTTTTAACATTTCCTGAAATTCGGCCAGATTTCTAAATGTTCTGATGAAACATTCCATATTCCACATAAAAATAAATTCTGCTAAAGGCTGCAAAATGACACAATAACATCTACATATGCAGAACTCCTAAAACCACCCATGTAGCAGATCTATCGGGCTCTGTGAAAACTGGTTCCACACTTCTTTTACCTTCGTTGTATATCAGACTGGATCTAACTCACATTATCTTAAAACTCAAGGGTCTCAAAACCCAGCCTTTCCCAGGACATCATCAGCAGGGTTCATTTTTATGAAATTAAAGAAAACGTTACGCAACCTCCATAGAGAGTGAGCATCCTCTGAGTGCTGCTGAGTCTGAGCGCCGGGATATGACATCATTTCCCACAAACAAAAAATGGCTTTGGAAAAAAACGGGAGGAAAATGGTTTTTTTTCTCCTGTTTTTTTGGGGGGTTTTTTTCGTTTTTTTTTTCCGCAGACCTTCCCATCTCTGGTTTAAAGCCTATCTCTCTGTCCAGCGTTGGTGGTATAGTGGTGAGCATAGCTGCCTTCCAAGCAGTTGACCTGGGTTCGATTCCCGGCCAACGCAGCGTTTATTTTTTTTTTTACACATCCGAGTCTATTCAGTAAGTTTCAAGCCGTTTGCAATGTTAACCCTTCAACTTGCTGTAGCTTGTAACACAATGCATACCATGTTGGTGAGGGAGGGGCTGCTCCAGGTACAGTCAGCATGGACAGCGCACCAAATCATGACCTTCGATAGCTCAGCTGGTAGAGCGGAGGACTGTAGAAAACAATCAGACATCCTTAGGTCGCTGGTTCGATTCCGGCTCGAAGGAATGCTCTTTATTTTTGTGAGACGGGAAAAAAAATGGTAGGTTGATCCTACAGAGTGAAGAGTGGACTTTAGGTGCGAATTCCGTGGTCAGCAAAAGGACCACTTTATCTGGGAAGATCCAAAGAAACTATAACTCTGACGCATCTCACAAAGATCATTGGAACAGGAACTCATCAACTGCAGCCGCGGACTGACAGGCATTACAACTGTATTTTAAAATAAAAAGGTTCACCTCCTATAGGATCTGTGGATGCTCCGTCACATACACAATCCCATGTGGTGTGCGCAGGGGTGTAGACATGTATCCCATATGGTCTAGCGGTTAGGATTCCTGGTTTTCACCCAGGCGGCCCGGGTTCGACTCCCGGTATGGGAAGCTAGTTTTTATTGGAACCCCATGTTGCTATCCATTTGCTAGTTGGTCAAATCAAATAGCATTAATCATATTCCCCAACATCTAAAGCGCTCACCTTACCTGAATATCCACCTCAAAATACTGGGCCAGATTCCTTACCTCTTTGGGCTGGTCAAGGAACATCAGAAAGGGGAGAAATAGATAAGAGAGATTATATAAAATGCAACAGGAGGAAAGATAATGAAAATGGAGAGATTAAAGAAAAGGAGGATAGATTAAAGAAAATGGGAGAGGAAGTGACAAAAGGTAGTGGTAAAGAAAAAGTGGACAAACAGGGAGAGGTAAAGAGAAAGGGTTGGGAGATAAAGAGAACAAAGATAGATGAAGAGGAAAAGGGAGACATAATGCCAATGTCTGTCTAGGGAGATGGTCGACTATGTGCTTGATTTTATACACCTGTTAGCAATGGATGTGGCTGAAATACCTAAACTCAATAATTAGGAGGGGTGTCCACATCCTTTCATAAAGTGTATATGTTTTATATGTAATATGTATAATTTATCCCTTCAGAAAATTCTATTTATGTAAAAGAAACTGTCACTGCGGGAAAAGTGAATAACACAGGACAAACTTATGATAAAACCTGATCATACTGCTCTTGTTCTCAGGGCAGCCCCATCACCATGAGATGGGCATAAAGGGATCAAGTATTATATCTTCTATATCTGATGATTGCTGGAGGCAGGGTGGAATTCCTGAAACTGCCAGTGCTGCTTAGTTATCCCCAGTCTGGCCACCGACAACTTACAGGTAACTATCCGTACGAATCACAAAACAGCTGTAATTATAACAACATTACATTATATGTATAGTTTTGATAGCACCACAATATACTGACCAGGTATTTCATTTTATAGTTAGAGTGAGTTCTGCATCAGGTTCAAACATATCATGGAAAAATCATCTCAACATCCAAATTGCAAACAAGAAAAACAAAGGAATACACTAAAGCAACAAAGCAAAAAGTATGTGAAGCACCAGTCATTTACCTGAAAGAAAGACATCAGTAGATTGACCACCATTTTCTTGACTAGGCCAAGACCTAGGGCAACAGCACCACCTTCTGGTACAAAACTGAGGAGCAGATTGCCCTCTTTGGTGATGAAGTCATCGGTTCTGTATGTTAAATGGGAATAATGAAAAGAAGCGTTTCTACCCAGTTTCAAACCGGGGGCCTTCCTCACGTGAGGCAAACGCTCTAACCGCTACGCTAAAGAAGCTTAAGTGTAGAAAGAAGCCAGGCCAGAGCACAGGATCTGACCAAGGCAGAAGATGACAATTTTTAACATTTCCTGAAATTCGGCCAGATTTCTAAATGTTCTGATGAAACATTCCATATTCCACATAAAAATAAATTCTGCTAAAGGCTGCAAAATGACACAATAACATCTACATATGCAGAACTCCTAAAACCACCCATGTAGCAGATCTATCGGGCTCTGTGAAAACTGGTTCCACACTTCTTTTACCTTCGTTGTATATCAGACTGGATCTAACTCACATTATCTTAAAACTCAAGGGTCTCAAAACCCAGCCTTTCCCAGGACATCATCAGCAGGGTTCATTTTTATGAAATTAAAGAAAACGTTACGCAACCTCCATAGAGAGTGAGCATCCTCTGAGTGCTGCTGAGTCTGAGCGCCGGGATATGACATCATTTCCCACAAACAAAAAATGGCTTTGGAAAAAAACGGGAGGAAAATGGTTTTTTTTCTCATGTTTTTTTGGGGGTTTTTTTTCGTTTTTTTTTTCCGCAGACCTTCCCATCTCTGGTTTAAAGCCTATCTCTCTGTCCAGCGTTGGTGGTATAGTGGTGAGCATAGCTGCCTTCCAAGCAGTTGACCCGGGTTCGATTCCCGGCCAACGCAGCGTTTATTTTTTTTTTTTACACATCCGAGTCTATTCAGTAAGTTTCAAGCCGTTTGCAATGTTAACCCTTCAACTTGCTGTAGCTTGTAACACAATGCATACCATGTTGGTGAGGGAGGGGCTGCTCCAGGTACAGTCAGCATGGACAGCGCACCAAATCATGACCTTCGATAGCTCAGCTGGTAGAGCGGAGGACTGTAGAAAACAATCAGACATCCTTAGGTCGCTGGTTCGATTCCGGCTCGAAGGAATGCTCTTTATTTTTGTGAGACGGGAAAAAAAATGGTAGGTTGATCCTACAGAGTGAAGAGTGGACTTTAGGTGCGAATTCCGTGGTCAGCAAAAGGACCACTTTATCTGGGAAGATCCAAAGAAACTATAACTCTGACGCATCTCACAAAGATCATTGGAACAGGAACTCATCAACTGCAGCCGCGGACTGACAGGCATTACAACTGTATTTTAAAATAAAAAGGTTCACCTCCTATAGGATCTGTGGATGCTCCGTCACATACACAATCCCATGTGGTGTGCGCAGGGGTGTAGACATGTATCCCATATGGTCTAGCAGTTAGGATTCCTGGTTTTCACCCAGGCGGCCTGGGTTCGACTCCCGGTATGGGAAGCTAGTTTTTATTGGAACCCCATGTTGCTATCCATTTGCTAGTTGGTCAAATCAAATAGCATTAATCATATTCCCCAACATCTAAAGCGCTCACCTTACCTGAATATCCACCTCAAAATACTGGGCCAGATTCCTTACCTCTTTGGGCTGGTCAAGGAACATCAGAAAGGGGAGAAATAGATAAGAGAGATTATATAAAATGCAACAGGAGGAAAGATAATGAAAATGGAGAGATTAAAGAAAAGGAGGATAGATTAAAGAAAATGGGAGAGGAAGTGACAAAAGGTAGCGGTAAAGAAAAAGTGGACAAACAGGGAGAGGTAAAGAGAAAGGGTTGGGAGATAAAGAGAACAAAGATAGATGAAGAGGAAAAGGGAGACATAATGCCAATGTCTGTCTAGGGAGATGGTCGACTATGTGCTTGATTTTATACACCTGTTAGCAATGGATGTGGCTGAAATACCTAAACTCAATAATTAGGAGGGGTGTCCACATCCTTTCATAAAGTGTATATGTTTTATATGTAATATGTATAATTTATCCCTTCAGAAAATTCTATTTATGTAAAAGAAACTGTCACTGCGGGAAAAGTGAATAACACAGGACAAACTTATGATAAAACCTGATCATACTGCTCTTGTTCTCAGGGCAGCCCCATCACCATGAGATGGGCATAAAGGGATCAAGTATTATATCTTCTATATCTGATGATTGCTGGAGGCAGGGTGGAATTCCTGAAACTGCCAGTGCTGCTTAGTTATCCCCAGTCTGGCCACCGACAACTTACAGGTAACTATCCGTACGAATCACAAAACAGCTGTAATTATAACAACATTACATTATATGTATAGATTTGATAGCACCACAATATACTGACCAGGTATTTCATTTTATAGTTAGAGTGAGTTCTGCATCAGGTTCAAACATATCATGGAAAAATCATCTCAACATCCAAATTGCAAACAAGAAAAACAAAGGAATACACTAAAGCAACAAAGCAAAAAGTATGTGAAGCACCAGTCATTTACCTGAAAGAAAGACATCAGTAGATTGACCACCATTTTCTTGACTAGGCCAAGACCTAGGGCAACAGCACCACCTTCTGGTACAAAACTGAGGAGCAGATTGCCCTCTTTGGTGATGAAGTCATCGGTTCTGTATGTTAAATGGGAATAATGAAAAGAAGCGTTTCTACCCAGTTTCGAACCGGGGACCTTTCTCACGTGAGGCAAACGCTCTAACCGCTACGCTAAAGAAGCTTAAGTGTAGAAAGAAGCCAGGCCAGAGCACAGGATCTGACCAAGGCAGAAGATGACAATTTTTAACATTTCCTGAAATTCGGCCAGATTTCTAAATGTTCTGATGAAACATTCCATATTCCACATAAAAATAAATTCTGCTAAAGGCTGCAAAATGACACAATAACATCTACATATGCAGAACTCCTAAAACCACCCATGTAGCAGATCTATCGGGCTCTGTGAAAACTGGTTCCACACTTCTTTTACCTTCGTTGTATATCAGACTGGATCTAACTCACATTATCTTAAAACTCAAGGGTCTCAAAACCCAGCCTTTCCCAGGACATCATCAGCAGGGTTCATTTTTATGAAATTAAAGAAAACGTTACGCAACCTCCATAGAGAGTGAGCATCCTCTGAGTGCTGCTGAGTCTGAGCGCCGGGATATGACATCATTTCCCACAAACAAAAAATGGCTTTGGAAAAAAACGGGAGGAAAATGGTTTTTTTTCTCATGTTTTTTTGGGGGTTTTTTTTCGTTTTTTTTTTTCCGCAGACCTTCCCATCTCTGGTTTAAAGCCTATCTCTCTGTCCAGCGTTGGTGGTATAGTGGTGAGCATAGCTGCCTTCCAAGCAGTTGACCCGGGTTCGATTCCCGGCCAACACAGCGATTATTTTTTTTTTTTACACATCCGAGTCTATTCAGTAAGTTTCAAGCCGTTTGCAATGTTAACCCTTCAACTTGCTGTAGCTTGTAACACAATGCATACCATGTTGGTGAGGGAGGGGCTGCTCCAGGTACAGTCAGCATGGACAGCGCACCAAATCATGACCTTCGATAGCTCAGCTGGTAGAGCGGAGGACTGTAGAAAACAATCAGACATCCTTAGGTCACTGGTTCGATTCCGGCTCGAAGGAATGCTCTTTATTTTTGTGAGACGGGAAAAAAAATGGTAGGTTGATCCTACAGAGTGAAGAGTGGACTTTAGGTGCGAATTCCGTGGTCAGCAAAAGGACCACTTTATCTGGGAAGATCCAAAGAAACTATAACTCTGACGCATCTCACAAAGATCATTGGAACAGGAACTCATCAACTGCAGCCGCGGACTGACAGGCATTACAACTGTATTTTAAAATAAAAAGGTTCACCTCCTATAGGATCTGTGGATGCTCCGTCACATACACAATCCCATGTGGTGTGCGCAGGGGTGTAGATATGTATCCCATATGGTCTAGCGGTTAGGATTCTTGGTTTTCACCCAGGCGGCCCGGGTTCGACTCCCGGTATGGGAAGCTAGTTTTTATTGGAACCCCATGTTGCTATCCATTTGCTAGTTGGTCAAATCAAATAGCATTAATCATATTCCCCAACATCTAAAGCGCTCACCTTACCTGAATATCCACCTCAAAATACTGGGCCAGATTCCTTACCTCTTTGGGCTGGTCAAGGAACATCAGAAAGGGGAGAAATAGATAAGAGAGATTATATAAAATGCAACAGGAGGAAAGATAATGAAAATGGAGAGATTAAAGAAAAGGAGGATAGATTAAAGAAAATGGGAGAGGAAGTGACAAAAGGTAGCGGTAAAGAAAAAGTGGACAAACAGGGAGAGGTAAAGAGAAAGGGTTGGGAGATAAAGAGAACAAAGATAGATGAAGAGGAAAAGGGAGACATAATGCCAATGTCTGTCTAGGGAGATGGTCGACTATGTGCTTGATTTTATACACCTGTTAGCAATGGATGTGGCTGAAATACCTAAACTCAATAATTAGGAGGGGTGTCCACATCCTTTCATAAAGTGTATATGTTTTATATGTAATATGCATAATTTATCCCTTCAGAAAATTCTATTTATGTGAAAGAAACTGTCACTGCGGGAAAAGTGAATAACACAGGACAAACTTATGATAAAACCTGATCATACTGCTCTTGTTCTCAGGGCAGCCCCATCACCATGAGATGGGCATAAAGGGATCAAGTATTATATCTTCTATATCTGATGATTGCTGGAGGCAGGGTGGAATTCCTGAAACTGCCAGTGCTGCTTACTTATCCCCAGTCTGGCCACCGACAACTTACAGGTAACTATCCGTACGAATCACAAAACAGCTGTAATTATAACAACATTACATTATATGTATAGTTTTGATAGCACCACAATATACTGACCAGGTATTTCATTTTATAGTTAGAGTGAGTTCTGCATCAGGTTCAAACATATCATGGAAAAATCATCTCAACATCCAAATTGCAAACAAGAAAAACAAAGGAATACACTAAAGCAACAAAGCAAAAAGTATGTGAAGCACCAGTCATTTACCTGAAAGAAAGACATCAGTAGATTGACCACCATTTTCTTGACTAGGCCAAGACCTAGGGCAACAGCACCACCTTCTGGTACAAAACTGAGGAGCAGATTGCCCTCTTTGGTGATGAAGTCATCGGTTCTGTATGTTAAATGGGAATAATGAAAAGAAGCGTTTCTACCCAGTTTCAAACCGGGGGCCTTCCTCACGTGAGGCAAACGCTCTAACCGCTACGCTAAAGAAGCTTAAGTGTAGAAAGAAGCCAGGCCAGAGCACAGGATCTGACCAAGGCAGAAGATGACAATTTTTAACATTTCCTGAAATTCGGCCAGATTTCTAAATGTTCTGATGAAACATTCCATATTCCACATAAAAATAAATTCTGCTAAAGGCTGCAAAATGACACAATAACATCTACATATGCAGAACTCCTAAAACCACCCATGTAGCAGATCTATCGGGCTCTGTGAAAACTGGTTCCACACTTCTTTTACCTTCGTTGTATATCAGACTGGATCTAACTCACATTATCTTAAAACTCAAGGGTCTCAAAACCCAGCCTTTCCCAGGACATCATCAGCAGGGTTCATTTTTATGAAATTAAAGAAAACGTTACGCAACCTCCATAGAGAGTGAGCATCCTCTGAGTGCTGCTGAGTCTGAGCGCCGGGATATGACATCATTTCCCACAAACAAAAAATGGCTTTGGAAAAAAACGGGAGGAAAATGGTTTTTTTTCTCATGTTTTTTTGGGGGTTTTTTTTCGTTTTTTTTTTCCGCAGACCTTCCCATCTCTGGTTTAAAGCCTATCTCTCTGTCCAGCGTTGGTGGTATAGTGGTGAGCATAGCTGCCTTCCAAGCAGTTGACCCGGGTTCGATTCCCGGCCAACGCAGCGTTTATTTTTTTTTTTTACACATCCGAGTCTATTCAGTAAGTTTCAAGCCGTTTGCAATGTTAACCCTTCAACTTGCTGTAGCTTGTAACACAATGCATACCATGTTGGTGAGGGAGGGGCTGCTCCAGGTACAGTCAGCATGGACAGCGCACCAAATCATGACCTTCGATAGCTCAGCTGGTAGAGCGGAGGACTGTAGAAAACAATCAGACATCCTTAGGTCGCTGGTTCGATTCCGGCTCGAAGGAATGCTCTTTATTTTTGTGAGACGGGAAAAAAAATGGTAGGTTGATCCTACAGAGTGAAGAGTGGACTTTAGGTGCGAATTCCGTGGTCAGCAAAAGGACCACTTTATCTGGGAAGATCCAAAGAAACTATAACTCTGACGCATCTCACAAAGATCATTGGAACAGGAACTCATCAACTGCAGCCGCGGACTGACAGGCATTACAACTGTATTTTAAAATAAAAAGGTTCACCTCCTATAGGATCTGTGGATGCTCCGTCACATACACAATCCCATGTGGTGTGCGCAGGGGTGTAGACATGTATCCCATATGGTCTAGCGGTTAGGATTCCTGGTTTTCACCCAGGCGGCCTGGGTTCGACTCCCGGTATGGGAAGCTAGTTTTTATTGGAACCCCATGTTGCTATCCATTTGCTAGTTGGTCAAATCAAATAGCATTAATCATATTCCCCAACATCTAAAGCGCTCACCTTACCTGAATATCCACCTCAAAATACTGGGCCAGATTCCTTACCTCTTTGGGCTGGTCAAGGAACATCAGAAAGGGGAGAAATAGATAAGAGAGATTATATAAAATGCAACAGGAGGAAAGATAATGAAAATGGAGAGATTAAAGAAAAGGAGGATAGATTAAAGAAAATGGGAGAGGAAGTGACAAAAGGTAGCGGTAAAGAAAAAGTGGACAAACAGGGAGAGGTAAAGAGAAAGGGTTGGGAGATAAAGAGAACAAAGATAGATGAAGAGGAAAAGGGAGACATAATGCCAATGTCTGTCTAGGGAGATGGTCGACTATGTGCTTGATTTTATACACCTGTTAGCAATGGATGTGGCTGAAATACCTAAACTCAATAATTAGGAGGGGTGTCCACATCCTTTCATAAAGTGTATATGTTTTATATGTAATATGTATAATTTATCCCTTCAGAAAATTCTATTTATGTAAAAGAAACTGTCACTGCGGGAAAAGTGAATAACACAGGACAAACTTATGATAAAACCTGATCATACTGCTCTTGTTCTCAGGGCAGCCCCATCACCATGAGATGGGCATAAAGGGATCAAGTATTATATCTTCTATATCTGATGATTGCTGGAGGCAGGGTGGAATTCCTGAAACTGCCAGTGCTGCTTAGTTATCCCCAGTCTGGCCACCGACAACTTACAGGTAACTATCCGTACGAATCACAAAACAGCTGTAATTATAACAACATTACATTATATGTATAGATTTGATAGCACCACAATATACTGACCAGGTATTTCATTTTATAGTTAGAGTGAGTTCTGCATCAGGTTCAAACATATCATGGAAAAATCATCTCAACATCCAAATTGCAAACAAGAAAAACAAAGGAATACACTAAAGCAACAAAGCAAAAAGTATGTGAAGCACCAGTCATTTACCTGAAAGAAAGACATCAGTAGATTGACCACCATTTTCTTGACTAGGCCAAGACCTAGGGCAACAGCACCACCTTCTGGTACAAAACTGAGGAGCAGATTGCCCTCTTTGGTGATGAAGTCATCGGTTCTGTATGTTAAATGGGAATAATGAAAAGAAGCGTTTCTACCCAGTTTCGAACCGGGGACCTTTCTCACGTGAGGCAAACGCTCTAACCGCTACGCTAAAGAAGCTTAAGTGTAGAAAGAAGCCAGGCCAGAGCACAGGATCTGACCAAGGCAGAAGATGACAATTTTTAACATTTCCTGAAATTCGGCCAGATTTCTAAATGTTCTGATGAAACATTCCATATTCCACATAAAAATAAATTCTGCTAAAGGCTGCAAAATGACACAATAACATCTACATATGCAGAACTCCTAAAACCACCCATGTAGCAGATCTATCGGGCTCTGTGAAAACTGGTTCCACACTTCTTTTACCTTCGTTGTATATCAGACTGGATCTAACTCACATTATCTTAAAACTCAAGGGTCTCAAAACCCAGCCTTTCCCAGGACATCATCAGCAGGGTTCATTTTTATGAAATTAAAGAAAACGTTACGCAACCTCCATAGAGAGTGAGCATCCTCTGAGTGCTGCTGAGTCTGAGCGCCGGGATATGACATCATTTCCCACAAACAAAAAATGGCTTTGGAAAAAAACGGGAGGAAAATGTTTTTTTTTCTCATGTTTTTTTGGGGGTTTTTTTTCGTTTTTTTTTTTCCGCAGACCTTCCCATCTCTGGTTTAAAGCCTATCTCTCTGTCCAGCGTTGGTGGTATAGTGGTGAGCATAGCTGCCTTCCAAGCAGTTGACCAGGGTTCGATTCCCGGCCAACACAGCGATTATTTTTTTTTTTTACACATCCGAGTCTATTCAGTAAGTTTCAAGCCGTTTGCAATGTTAACCCTTCAACTTGCTGTAGCTTGTAACACAATGCATACCATGTTGGTGAGGGAGGGGCTGCTCCAGGTACAGTCAGCATGGACAGCGCACCAAATCATGACCTTCGATAGCTCAGCTGGTAGAGCGGAGGACTGTAGAAAACAATCAGACATCCTTAGGTCGCTGGTTCGATTCCGGCTCGAAGGAATGCTCTTTATTTTTGTGAGACGGGAAAAAAAATGGTAGGTTGATCCTACA
Source organism: Spea bombifrons (assembly GCF_027358695.1). Taxonomy (NCBI): domain Eukaryota; kingdom Metazoa; phylum Chordata; class Amphibia; order Anura; family Pelobatidae; genus Spea; species Spea bombifrons. The sequence continues at coordinate 120,908,782 of NC_071089.1, read as the reverse complement.
GAGTGAAGAGTGGACTTTAGGTGCGAATTCCGTGGTCAGCAAAAGGACCACTTTATCTGGGAAGATCCAAAGAAACTATAACTCTGACGCATCTCACAAAGATCATTGGAACAGGAACTCATCAACTGCAGCCGCGGACTGACAGGCATTACAACTGTATTTTAAAATAAAAAGGTTCACCTCCTATAGGATCTGTGGATGCTCCGTCACATACACAATCCCATGTGGTGTGCGCAGGGGTGTAGATATGTATCCCATATGGTCTAGCGGTTAGGATTCTTGGTTTTCACCCAGGCGGCCCGGGTTCGACTCCCGGTATGGGAAGCTAGTTTTTATTGGAACCCCATGTTGCTATCAATTTGCTAGTTGGTCAAATCAAATAGCATTAATCATATTCCCCAACATCTAAAGCGCTCACCTTACCTGAATATCCACCTCAAAATACTGGGCCAGATTCCTTACCTCTTTGGGCTGGTCAAGGAACATCAGAAAGGGGAGAAATAGATAAGAGAGATTATATAAAATGCAACAGGAGGAAAGATAATGAAAATGGAGAGATTAAAGAAAAGGAGGATAGATTAAAGAAAATGGGAGAGGAAGTGACAAAAGGTAGCGGTAAAGAAAAAGTGGACAAACAGGGAGAGGTAAAGAGAAAGGGTTGGGAGATAAAGAGAACAAAGATAGATGAAGAGGAAAAGGGAGACATAATGCCAATGTCTGTCTAGGGAGATGGTCGACTATGTGCTTGATTTTATACACCTGTTAGCAATGGATGTGGCTGAAATACCTAAACTCAATAATTAGGAGGGGTGTCCACATCCTTTCATAAAGTGTATATGTTTTATATGTAATATGCATAATTTATCCCTTCAGAAAATTCTATTTATGTGAAAGAAACTGTCACTGCGGGAAAAGTGAATAACACAGGACAAACTTATGATAAAACCTGATCATACTGCTCTTGTTCTCAGGGCAGCCCCATCACCATGAGATGGGCATAAAGGGATCAAGTATTATATCTTCTATATCTGATGATTGCTGGAGGCAGGGTGGAATTCCTGAAACTGCCAGTGCTGCTTACTTATCCCCAGTCTGGCCACCGACAACTTACAGGTAACTATCCGTACGAATCACAAAACAGCTGTAATTATAACAACATTACATTATATGTATAGATTTGATAGCACCACAATATACTGACCAGGTATTTCATTTTATAGTTAGAGTGAGTTCTGCATCAGGTTCAAACATATCATGGAAAAATCATCTCAACATCCAAATTGCAAACAAGAAAAACAAAGGAATACACTAAAGCAACAAAGCAAAAAGTATGTGAAGCACCAGTCATTTACCTGAAAGAAAGACATCAGTAGATTGACCACCATTTTCTTGACTAGGCCAAGACCTAGGGCAACAGCACCACCTTCTGGTACAAAACTGAGGAGCAGATTGCCCTCTTTGGTGATGAAGTCATCGGTTCTGTATGTTAAATGGGAATAATGAAAAGAAGCGTTTCTACCCAGTTTCGAACCGGGGACCTTTCTCACGTGAGGCAAACGCTCTAACCGCTACGCTAAAGAAGCTTAAGTGTAGAAAGAAGCCAGGCCAGAGCACAGGATCTGACCAAGGCAGAAGATGACAATTTTTAACATTTCCTGAAATTCGGCCAGATTTCTAAATGTTCTGATGAAACATTCCATATTCCACATAAAAATAAATTCTGCTAAAGGCTGCAAAATGACACAATAACATCTACATATGCAGAACTCCTAAAACCACCCATGTAGCAGATCTATCGGGCTCTGTGAAAACTGCTTCCACACTTCTTTTACCTTCGTTGTATATCAGACTGGATCTAACTCACATTATCTTAAAACTCAAGGGTCTCAAAACCCAGCCTTTCCCAGGACATCATCAGCAGGGTTCATTTTTATGAAATTAAAGAAAACGTTACGCAACCTCCATAGAGAGTGAGCATCCTCTGAGTGCTGCTGAGTCTGAGCGCCGGGATATGACATCATTTCCCACAAACAAAAAATGGCTTTGGAAAAAAACGGGAGGAAAATGTTTTTTTTTCTCATGTTTTTTTGGGGGTTTTTTTTCGTTTTTTTTTTTCCGCAGACCTTCCCACCTCTGGTTTAAAGCCTATCTCTCTGTCCGGCGTTGGTGGTATAGTGGTGAGCATAGCTGCCTTCCAAGCAGTTGACCCGGGTTCGATTCCCGGCCAACGCAGCGTTTATTTTTTTTTTTTACACATCCGAGTCTATTCAGTAAGTTTCAAGCCGTTTGCAATGTTAACCCTTCAACTTGCTGTAGCTTGTAACACAATGCATACCATGTTGGTGAGGGAGGGGCTGCTCCAGGTACAGTCAGCATGGACAGCGCACCAAATCATGACCTTCGATAGCTCAGCTGGTAGAGCGGAGGACTGTAGAAAACAATCAGACATCCTTAGGTCGCTGGTTCGATTCCGGCTCGAAGGAATGCTCTTTATTTTTGTGAGACGGGAAAAAAAATGGTAGGTTGATCCTACAGAGTGAAGAGTGGACTTTAGGTGCGAATTCCGTGGTCAGCAAAAGGACCACTTTATCTGGGAAGATCCAAAGAAACTATAACTCTGACGCATCTCACAAAGATCATTGGAACAGGAACTCATCAACTGCAGCCGCGGACTGACAGGCATTACAACTGTATTTTAAAATAAAAAGGTTCACCTCCTATAGGATCTGTGGATGCTCCGTCACATACACAATCCCATGTGGTGTGCGCAGGGGTGTAGACATGTATCCCATATGGTCTAGCGGTTAGGATTCCTGGTTTTCACCCAGGCGGCCCGGGTTCGACTCCCGGTATGGGAAGCTAGTTTTTATTGGAACCCCATGTTGCTATCAATTTGCTAGTTGGTCAAATCAAATAGCATTAATCATATTCCCCAACATCTAAAGCGCTCACCTTACCTGAATATCCACCTCAAAATACTGGGCCAGATTCCTTACCTCTTTGGGCTGGTCAAGGAACATCAGAAAGGGGAGAAATAGATAAGAGAGATTATATAAAATGCAACAGGAGGAAAGATAATGAAAATGGAGAGATTAAAGAAAAGGAGGATAGATTAAAGAAAATGGGAGAGGAAGTGACAAAAGGTAGCGTTAAAGAAAAAGGGGACAAACAGGGAGAGGTAAAGAGAAAGGGTTGGGAGATAAAGAGAACAAAGATAGATGAAGAGGAAAAGGGAGACATAATGCCAATGTCTGTCTAGGGAGATGGTCGACTATGTGCTTGATTTTATACACCTGTTAGCAATGGATGTGGCTGAAATACCTAAACTCAATAATTAGGAGGGGTGTCCACATCCTTTCATAAAGTGTATATGTTTTATATGTAATATGTATAATTTATCCCTTCAGAAAATTCTATTTATGTAAAAGAAACTGTCACTGCGGGAAAAGTGAATAACACAGGACAAACTTATGGTAAAACCTGATCATACTGCTCTTGTTCTCAGGGCAGCCCCATCACCATGAGATGGGCATAAAGGGATCAAGTATTATATCGTCTATATCTGATGATTGCTGGAGGCAGGGTGGAATTCCTGAAACTGCCAGTGCTGCTTAGTTATCCCCAGTCTGGCCACCGACAACTTACAGGTAACTATCCGTACGAATCACAAAACAGCTGTAATTATAACAACATTACATTATATGTATAGATTTGATAGCACCACAATATACTGACCAGGTATTTCATTTTATAGTTAGAGTGAGTTCTGCATCAGGTTCAAACATATCATGGAAAAATCATCTCAACATCCAAATTGCAAACAAGAAAAACAAAGGAATACACTAAAGCAACAAAGCAAAAAGTATGTGAAGCACCAGTCATTTACCTGAAAGAAAGACATCAGTAGATTGACCACCATTTTCTTGACTAGGCCAAGACCTAGGGCAACAGCACCACCTTCTGGTACAAAACTGAGGAGCAGATTGCCCTCTTTGGTGATGAAGTCATCGGTTCTGTATTTTAAATGGGAATAATGAAAAGAAGCGTTTCTACCCAGTTTCGAACAGGTGACCTTTCTCACGTCAGGAAAACGCTCTAACCGCTACGCTAAAGAAGCTTAAGTGTAGAAAGAAGCCAGGCCAGAGCACAGGATCTGACCAAGGCAGAAGATGACAATTTTTAACATTTCCTGAAATTCGGCCAGATTTCTAAATGTTCTGATGAAACATTCCATATTCCACATAAAAATAAATTCTGCTAAAGGCTGCAAAATGACACAATAACATCTACATATGCAGAACTCCTAAAACCACCCATGTAGCAGATCTATCGGGCTCTGTGAAAACTGGTTCCACACTTCTTTTACCTTCGTTGTATATCAGACTGGATCTAACTCACATTATCTTAAAACTCAAGGGTCTCAAAACCCAGCCTTTCCCAGGACATCATCAACAGGGTTCATTTTTATGAAATTAAAGAAAACGTTACGCAACCCCCATAGAGAGTGAGCATCCTCTGAGTGCTGCTGAGTCTGAGCGCCGGGATATGACATCATTTCCCACAAACAAAAAATGGCTTTGGAAAAAAACGGGAGGAAAATGTTTTTTTTTCTCATGTTTTTGGGGTTTTTTTTTCGTTTTTTTTTTCCGCAGACCTTCCCATCTCTGGTTTAAAGCCTATCTCACTGTCCAGCGTTGGTGGTATAGTGGTGAGCATAGCTGCCTTCCACGCAGTTGACCCGGGTTCGATTCCCGGCCAACGCAGCGTTTATTTTTTTTTTTACACATCCGAGTCTATTCAGTAAGTTTCAAGCCGTTTGCAATGTTAACCCTTCAACTTGCTGTAGCTTGTAACACAATGCATACCATGTTGGTGAGGGAGGGGCTGCTCCAGGTACAGTCAGCATGGACAGCGCACCAAATCATGACCTTCGATAGCTCAGCTGGTAGAGCGAAGGACTGTAGAAAACAATCAGACATCCTTAGGTCGCTGGTTCGATTCCGGCTCGAAGGAATGCTCTTTATTTTTGTGAGACGGGAAAAAAAATGGTAGGTTGATCCTACAGAGTGAAGAGTGGACTTTAGGTGCGAATTCCGTGGTCAGCAAAAGGACCACTTTATCTGGGAAGATCCAAAGAAACTATAACTCTGACGCATCTCACAAAGATCATTGGAACAGGAACTCATCAACTGCAGCCGCGGACTGACAGGCATTACAACTGTATTTTAAAATAAAAAGGTTCACCTCCTATAGGATCTGTGGATGCTCCGTCACATACACAATCCCATGTGGTGTGCGCAGGGGTGTAGACATGTATCCCATATGGTCTAGCGGTTAGGATTCCTGGTTTTCACCCAGGCGGCCCGGGTTCGACTCCCGGTATGGGAAGCTGGTTTTTATTGGAACCCCATGTTGCTATCCATTTGCTAGTTGGTCAAATCAAATAGCATTAATCATATTCCCCAACATCTAAAGCGCTCACCTTACCTGAATATCCACCTCAAAATACTGGGCCAGATTCCTTACCTCTTTGGGCTGGTCAAGGAACATCAGAAAGGGGAGAAATAGATAAGAGAGATTATATAAAATGCAACAGGAGGAAAGATAATGAAAATGGAGAGATTAAAGAAAAGGAGGATAGATTAAAGAAAATGGGAGAGGAAGTGACAAAAGGTAGCAGTAAAGAAAAAGTGGACAAACAGGGAGAGGTAAAGAGAAAGGGTTGGGAGATAAAGAGAACAAAGATAGATGAAGAGGAAAAGGGAGACATAATGCCAATGTCTGTCTAGGGAGATGGTCGACTATGTGCTTGATTTTATACACCTGTTAGCAATGGATGTGGCTGAAATACCTAAACTCAATAATTAGGAGGGCTGTCCACATCCTTTCATAAAGTGTATATGTTTTATATGTAATATGTATAATTTATCCCTTCAGAAAATTCTATTTATGTAAAAGAAACTGTCACTGCGGGAAAAGTGAATAACACAGGACAAACTTATGATAAAACCTGATCATACTGCTCTTGTTCTCAGGGCAGCCCCATCACCATGAGATGGGCATAAAGGGATCAAGTATTATACCTTCTATATCTGATGATTGCTGGAGGCAGGGTGGAATTCCTGAAACTGCCAGTGCTGCTTAGTTATCCCCAGTCTGGCCACCGACAACTTACAGGTAACTATCCGTACGAATCACAAAACAGCTGTAATTATAACAACATTACATTATATGTATAGATTTGATAGCACCACAATATACTGACCAGGTATTTCATTTTATAGTTAGAGTGAGTTCTGCATCAGGTTCAAACATATCATGGAAAAATCATCTCAACATCCAAATTGCAAACAAGAAAAACAAAGGAATACACTAAAGCAACAAAGCAAAAAGTATGTGAAGCACCAGTCATTTACCTGAAAGAAAGACATCAGTAGATTGACCACCATTTTCTTGACTAGGCCAAGACCTAGGGCAACAGCACCACCTTCTGGTACAAAACTGAGGAGCAGATTGCCCTCTTTGGTGATGAAGTCATCGGTTCTGTATGTTAAATGGGAATAATGAAATGAAGTGTCTCTACCCAGTTTCGAACCGGGGACCTTTCTCACGTGAGGCAAACGCTTTTACCGCTACGCTAAAGAAGCTTAAGTGTAGAAAGAAGCCAGGCCAGAGCACAGGATCTGACCAAGGCAGAAGATGACAATTTTTAACATTTCCTGAAATTCGGCCAGATTTCTAAATGTTCTGATGAAACATTCCATATTCCACATAAAAATAAATTCTGCTAAAGGCTGCAAAATGACACAATAACATCTACATATGCAGAACTCCTAAAACCACCCATGTAGCAGATCTATCGGGCTCTGTGAAAACTGCTTCCACACTTCTTTTACCTTCGTTGTATATCAGACTGGATCTAACTCACATTATCTTAAAACTCAAGGGTCTCAAAACCCAGCCTTTCCCAGGACATCATCAGCAGGGTTCATTTTTATGAAATTAAAGAAAACGTTACGCAACCTCCATAGAGAGTGAGCATCCTCTGAGTGCTGCTGAGTCTGAGCGCCGGGATATGACATCATTTCCCACAAACAAAAAATGGCTTTGGAAAAAAACGGGAGGAAAATGGTTTTTTTTCTCATGTTTTTTTGGGGGTTTTTTTCGTTTTTTTTTTCCGCAGACCTTCCCATCTCTGGTTTAAAGCCTACCTCTCTGTCCAGCGTTGGTGGTATAGTGGTGAGCATAGCTGCCTTCCAAGTAGTTGACCCGGGATCGATTCCCGGCCAACGCAGCGTTTTTGTTTTTTTTTTACACATCCGAGTCTATTCAGTAAGTTTCAAGCCGTATATAACTCTGACGCATCTCACAAAGATCATTGGAATAGGAACTCATCAACTGCAGCCGCGGACTGACAGGCATTACAACTGTATTTTAAAATAAAAAGGTTCACCTCCTATAGGATCCGTGGATGCTCCGTCACATACACAATCCCATGTGGTGTGCAGGGGTGCAGACATGTATCCCATATGGTCTAGCGGTTAGGATTCCTGGTTTTCACCCAGGCGGCCCGGGTTCGACTCCCGGTATGGGAAGCTAGTTTTTATTGGAACCCCATGTTGCTATCCATTTGCTAGTTGGTCAAATCAAATAGCATTAATCATATTCCCCAACATCTAAAGCGCTCACCTTACCTGAATATCCACCTCAAAATACTGGGCCAGATTCCTTACCTCTTTGGGCTGGTCAAGGAACATCAGAAAGGGGAGAAATAGATAAGAGAGATTATATAAAATGCAACAGGAGGAAAGATAATGAAAATGGAGAGATTAAAGAAAAGGAGGATAGATTAAAGAAAATGGGAGAGGAAGTGACAAAAGGTAGCGGTAAAGAAAAAGTGGACAAACAGGGAGAGGTAAAGAGAAAGGGTTGGGAGATAAAGAGAACAAAGATAGATGAAGAGGAAAAGGGAGACATAATGCCAATGTCTGTCTAGGGAGATGGTCGACTATGTGCTTGATTTTATACACCTGTTAGCAATGGATGTGGCTGAAATACCTAAACTCAATAATTAGGAGGGGTGTCCACATCCTTTCATAAAGTGTATATGTTTTATATGTAATATGTATAATTTATCCCTTCAGAAAATTCTATTTATGTAAAAGAAACTGTCACTGCGGGAAAAGTGAATAACACAGGACAAACTTATGATAAAACCTGATCATACTGCTCTTGTTCTCAGGGCAGCCCCATCACCATGAGATGGGCATAAAGGGATCAAGTATTATATCTTCTATATCTGATGATTGCTGGAGGCAGGGTGGAATTCCTGAAACTGCCAGTGCTGCTTAGTTATCCCCAGTCTGGCCACCGACAACTTACAGGTAACTATCCGTACGAATCACAAAACAGCTGTAATTATAACAACATTACATTATATGTATAGATTTGATAGCACCACAATATACTGACCAGGTATTTCATTTTATAGTTAGAGTGAGTTCTGCATCAGGTTCAAACATATCATGGAAAAATCATCTCAACATCCAAATTGCAAACAAGAAAAACAAAGGAATACACTAAAGCAACAAAGCAAAAAGTATGTGAAGCACCAGTCATTTACCTGAAAGAAAGACATCAGTAGATTGACCACCATTTTCTTGACTAGGCCAAGACCTAGGGCAACAGCACCACCTTCTGGTACAAAACTGAGGAGCAGATTGCCCTCTTTGGTGATGAAGTCATCGGTTCTGTATGTTAAATGGGAATAATGAAAAGAAGCGTTTCTACCCAGTTTCGAACCGGGGACCTTTCTCACGTGAGGCAAACGCTCTAACCGCTACGCTAAAGAAGCTTAAGTGTAGAAAGAAGCCAGGCCAGAGCACAGGATCTGACCAAGGCAGAAGATGACAATTTTTAACATTTCCTGAAATTCGGCCAGATTTCTAAATGTTCTGATGAAACATTCCATATTCCACATAAAAATAAATTCTGCTAAAGGCTGCAAAATGACACAATAACATCTACATATGCAGAACTCCTAAAACCACCCATGTAGCAGATCTATTGGGCTCTGTGAAAACTGGTTCCACACTTCTTTTACCTTCGTTGTATATCAGACTGGATCTAACTCACATTATCTTAAAACTCAAGGGTCTCAAAACCCAGCCTTTCCCAGGACATCATCAGCAGGGTTCATTTTTATGAAATTAAAGAAAACGTTACGCAACCTCCATAGAGAGTGAGCATCCTCTGAGTGCTGCTGAGTCTGAGCGCCGGGATATGACATCATTTCCCACAAACAAAAAATGGCTTTGGAAAAAAACGGGAGGAAAATGGTTTTTTTTCTCATGTTTTTTTGGGGGTTTTTTTTCGTTTTTTTTTTTTCCGCAGACCTTCCCATCTCTGGTTTAAAACCTGTCTCTCTGTCCAGCGTTGGTGGTATAGTGGTGAGCATAGCTGCCTTCCAAGCAGTTGACCCGGGTTCGATTCCCGGATAACGCAGCGTTTATTTTTTTTTTTACACATCCGAGTCTATTCAGTAAGTTTCAAGCCGTTTGCAATGTTAACCCTTCAACTTGCTGTAGCTTGTAACACAATGCATACCATGTTGGTGAGGGAGGGGCTGCTCCAGGTACAGTCAGCATGGACAGCGCACCAAATCATGACCTTCGATAGCTCAGCTGGTAGAGTGGAGGACTGTAGAAAACAATCAGACATCCTTAGGTCGCTGGTTCGATTCCGGCTCGAAGGAATGCTCTTTATTTTTGTGAGACGGGAAAAAAAATGGTAGGTTGATCCTACAGAGTGAAGAGTGGACTTTAGGTGCGAATTCCGTGGTCAGCAAAAGGACCACTTTATCTGGGAAGATCCAAAGAAACTATAACTCTGACGCATCTCACAAAGATCATTGGAACAGGAACTCATCAACTGCAGCCGCGGACTGACAGGCATTACAACTGTATTTTAAAATAAAAAGGTTCACCTCCTATAGGATCTGTGGATGCTCCGTCACATACACAATCCCATGTGGTGTGCGCAGGGGTGTAGACATGTATCCCATATGGTCTAGCGGTTAGGATTCCTGGTTTTCACCCAGGCGGCCCGGGTTCGACTCCCGGTATGGGAAGCTAGTTTTTATTGGAACCCCATGTTGCTATCCATTTGCTAGTTGGTCAAATCAAATAGCATTAATCATATTCCCCAACATCTAAAGCGCTCACCTTACCTGAATATCCACCTCAAAATACTGGGCCAGATTCCTTACCTCTTTGGGCTGGTCAAGGAACATCAGAAAGGGGAGAAATAGATAAGAGAGATTATATAAAATGCAACAGGAGGAAAGATAATGAAAATGGAGAGATTAAAGAAAAGGAGGACAGATTAAAGAAAATGGGAGAGGAAGTGACAAAAGGTAGCGGTAAAGAAAAAGTGGACAAACAGGGAGAGGTAAAGAGAAAGGGTTGGGAGATAAAGAGAACAAAGATAGATGAAGAGGAAAAGGGAGACATAATGCCAATGTCTGTCTAGGGAGATGGTCGACTATGTGCTTGATTTTATACACCTGTTAGCAATGGATGTGGCTGAAATACCTAAACTCAATAATTAGGAGGGGTGTCCACATCCTTTCATAAAGTGTATATGTTTTATATGTAATATGTATAATTTATCCCTTCAGAAAATTCTATTTATGTAAAAGAAACTGTCACTGCGGGAAAAGTGAATAACACAGGACAAACTTATGATAAAACCTGATCATACTGCTCTTGTTCTCAGGGCAGCCCCATCACCATGAGATGGGCATAAAGGGATCAAGTATTATATCTTCTATATCTGATGATTGCTGGAGGCAGGGTGGAATTCCTGAAACTGCCAGTGCTGCTTAGTTATCCCCAGTCTGGCCACCGACAACTTACAGGTAACTATCCGTACGAATCACAAAACAGCTGTAATTATAACAACATTACATTATATGTATAGATTTGATAGCACCACAATATACTGACCAGGTATTTCATTTTATAGTTAGAGTGAGTTCTGCATCAGGTTCAAACATATCATGGAAAAATCATCTCAACATCCAAATTGCAAACAAGAAAAACAAAGGAATACACTAAAGCAACAAAGCAAAAAGTATGTGAAGCACCAGTCATTTACCTGAAAGAAAGACATCAGTAGATTGACCACCATTTTCTTGACTAGGCCAAGACCTAGGGCAACAGCACCACCTTCTGGTACAAAACTGAGGAGCAGATTGCCCTCTTTGGTGATGAAGTCATCGGTTCTGTATGTTAAATGGGAATAATGAAAAGAAGCGTTTCTACCCAGTTTCGAACCGGGGACCTTTCTCACGTGAGGCAAACGCTCTAACCGCTACGCTAAAGAAGCTTAAGTGTAGAAAGAAGCCAGGCCAGAGCACAGGATCTGACCAAGGCAGAAGATGACAATTTTTAACATTTCCTGAAATTCGGCCAGATTTCTAAATGTTCTGATGAAACATTCCATATTCCACATAAAAATAAATTCTGCTAAAGGCTGCAAAATGACACAATAACATCTACATATGCAGAACTCCTAAAACCACCCATGTAGCAGATCTATCGGGCTCTGTGAAAACTGGTTCCACACTTCTTTTACCTTCGTTGTATATCAGACTGGATCTAACTCACATTATCTTAAAACTCAAGGGTCTCAAAACCCAGCCTTTCCCAGGACATCATCAGCAGGGTTCATTTTTATGAAATTAAAGAAAACGTTACGCAACCTCCATAGAGAGTGAGCATCCTCTGAGTGCTGCTGAGTCTGAGCGCCGGGATATGACATCATTTCCCACAAACAAAAAATGGCTTTGGAAAAAAACGGGAGGAAAATGGTTTTTTTTCTCATGTTTTTTGGGGGGTTTTTTTTTGTTTTTTTTTTTCCGCAGACCTTCCCATCTCTGGTTTAAAGCCTATCTCTCTGTCCAGCGTTGGTGGTATAGTGGTGAGCATAGCTGCCTTCCAAGCAGTTGACCCGGGTTCGATTCCCGGCCAATGCAGCGTTTTTTTTTTTTTTTACACATCCGAGTCTATTCAGTAAGTTTCAAGCCGTTTGCAATGTTAACCCTTCAACTTGCTGTAGCTTGTAACACAATGCATACCATGTTGGTGAGGGAGGGGCTGCTCCAGGTACAGTCAGCATGGACAGCGCACCAAATCATGACCTTCGATAGCTCAGCTGGTAGAGCGGAGGACTGTAGAAAACAATCAGACATCCTTAGGTCGCTGGTTCGATTCCGGCTCGAAGGAATGCTCTTTATTTTTGTGAGACGGGAAAAAAAATGGTAGGTTGATCCTACAGAGTGAAGAGTGGACTTTAGGTGCGAATTCCGTGGTCAGCAAAAGGACCACTTTATCTGGGAAGATCCAAAGAAACTATAACTCTGACGCATCTCACAAAGATCATTGGAACAGGAACTCATCAACTGCAGCCGCGGACTGACAGGCATTACAACTGTATTTTAAAATAAAAAGGTTCACCTCCTATAGGATCTGTGGATGCTCCGTCACATACACAATCCCATGTGGTGTGCGCAGGGGTGTAGACATGTATCCCATATGGTCTAGCGGTTAGGATTCCTGGTTTTCACCCAGGCGGCCCGGGTTCGACTCCCGGTATGGGAAGCTGGTTTTTATTGGAACCCCATGTTGCTATCCATTTGCTAGTTGGTCAAATCAAATAGCATTAATCATATTCCCCAACATCTAAAGCGCTCACCTTACCTGAATATCCACCTCAAAATACTGGGCCAGATTCCTTACCTCTTTGGGCTGGTCAAGGAACATCAGAAAGGGGAGAAATAGATAAGAGAGATTATATAAAATGCAACAGGAGGAAAGATAATGAAAATGGAGAGATTAAAGAAAAGGAGGATAGATTAAAGAAAATGGGAGAGGAAGTGACAAAAGGTAGCGGTAAAGAAAAAGTGGACAAACAGGGAGAGGTAAAGAGAAAGGGTTGGGAGATAAAGAGAACAAAGATAGATGAAGAGGAAAAGGGAGACATAATGCCAATGTCTGTCTAGGGAGATGGTCGACTATGTGCTTGATTTTATACACCTGTTAGCAATGGATGTGGCTGAAATACCTAAACTCAATAATTAGGAGGGGTGTCCACATCCTTTCATAAAGTGTATATGTTTTATATGTAATATGTATAATTTATCCCTTCAGAAAATTCTATTTATGTAAAAGAAACTGTCACTGCGGGAAAAGTGAATTACACAGGACAAACTTATGATAAAACCTGATCATACTGCTCTTGATCACCATGAGATGGGCATAAAGGGATTAAGTATTATATCTTCTATATCTGATGATTGCTGGAGGCAGGGTGGAATTCCTGAAACTGCCAGTGCTGCTTAGTTATCCCCAGTCTGGCCACCGACAACTTACAGGTAACTATCCGTACGAATCACAAAACAGCTGTAATTATAACAACATTACATTATATGTATAGATTTGATAGCACCACAATATACTGACCAGGTATTTCATTTTATAGTTAGAGTGAGTTCTGCATCAGGTTCAAACATATCATGGAAAAATCATCTCAACATCCAAATTGCAAACAAGAAAAACAAAGGAATACACTAAAGCAACAAAGCAAAAAGTATGTGAAGCACCAGTCATTTACCTGAAAGAAAGACATCAGTAGATTGACCACCATTTTCTTGACTAGGCCAAGACCTAGGGCAACAGCACCACCTTCTGGTACAAAACTGAGGAGCAGATTGCCCTCTTTGGTGATGAAGTCATCGGTTCTGTATGTTAAATGGGAATAATGAAAAGAAGCGTTTCTACCCAGTTTCGAACCGGGGACCTTTCTCACGTGAGGAAAACGCTCTAACCGCTACGCTAAAGAAGCTTAAGTGTAGAAAGAAGCAAGGCCAGAGCACAGGATCTGACCAAGGAAGAAGAAGCGTTTCTACCCAGTTTCGAACCGGGGACCTTTCTCACGTGAGGCAAACGCTCTAACCGCTACGCTAAAGAAGCTTAAGTGAAGAAAGAAGCCAGGCCAGAGCACAGGATCTGACCAAGGCAGAAGATGACAATTTTTAACATTTCCTGAAATTCGGCCAGATTTCTAAATGTTCTGATGAAACATTCCATATTCCACATAAAAATAAATTCTGCTAAAGGCTGCAAAATGACACAATAACATCTACATATGCAGAACTCCTAAAACCACCCATGTAGCAGATCTATCGGGCTCTGTGAAAACTGGTTCCACAATTCTTTTACCTTCGTTGTATATCAGACTGGATCTAACTCACATTATCTTAAAACTCAAGGGTCTCAAAACCCAGCCTTTCCCAGGACATCATCAGCAGGGTTCATTTTTATGAAATTAAAGAAAACGTTACGCAACCTCCATAGAGAGTGAGCATCCTCTGAGTGCTGCTGAGTCTGAGCGCCGGGATATGACATCATTTCCCACAAACAAAAAATGGCTTTGGAAAAAAACGGGAGGAAAATGGTTTTTTTTCTCATGTTTTTTTGGGGGTTTTTTTTCGTTTTTTTTTTTCCACAGACCTTCCCATCTCTGGTTTAAAGCCTATCTCTCTGTCCAGCGTTGGTGGTATAGTGGTGAGCATAGCTGTCTTCCAAGCAGTTGACCCGGGTTCGATTCCTGGCCAACGCAGCGTTTATTTTTTTTTTTTACACATCCGAGTCTATTCAGTAAGTTTCAAGCCGTTTGCAATGTTAACCCTTCAACTTGCTGTAGCTTGTAACACAATGCATACCATGTTGGTGAGGGAGGGGCTGCTCCAGGTACAGTCAGCATGGACAGCGCACCAAATCATGACCTTCGATAGCTCAGCTGGTAGAGTGGAGGACTGTAGAAAACAATCAGACATCCTTAGGTCGCTGGTTCGATTCCGGCTCGAAGGAATGCTCTTTATTTTTGTGAGACGGGAAAAAAAATGGTAGGTTGATCCCACAGAGTGAAGAGTGGACTTTAGGTACGAATTCCGTGGTCAGCAAAAGGACCACTTTATCTGGGAAGATCCAAAGAAACTATAACTCTGACGCATCTCACAAAGATCATTGGAACAGGAACTCATCAACTGCAGCCGCGGACTGACAGGCATTACAACTGTATTTTAAAATAAAAAGGTTCACCTCCTATAGGATCTGTGGATGCTCCGTCACATACACAATCCCATGTGGTGTGCGCAGGGGTGTAGACATGTATCCCATATGGTCTAGCGGTTAGGATTCCTGGTTTTCACCCAGGCGGCCCGGGTTCGACTCCCGGTATGGGAAGCTAGTTTTTATTGGAACCCCATGTTGCTATCCATTTGCTAGTTGGTCAAATCAAATAGCATTAATCATATTCCCCAACATCTAAAGCGCTCACCTTACCTGAATATCCACCTCAAAATACTGGGCCAGATTCCTTACCTCTTTGGGCTGGTCAAGGAACATCAGAAAGGGGAGAAATAGATAAGAGAGATTATATAAAATGCAACAGGAGGAAAGATAATGAAAATGGAGAGATTAAAGAAAAGGAGGATAGATTAAAGAAAATGGGAGAGGAAGTGACAAAAGGTAGCAGTAAAGAAAAAGTGGACAAACAGGGAGAGGTAAAGAGAAAGGGTTGGGAGATAAAGAGAACAAAGATAGATGAAGAGGAAAAGGGAGACATAATGCCAATGTCTGTCTAGGGAGATGGTCGACTATGTGCTTGATTTTATACACCTGTTAGCAATGGATGTGGCTGAAATACCTAAACTCAATAATTAGGAGGGGTGTCCACATCCTTTCATAAAGTGTATATGTTTTATATGTAATATGTATAATTTATCCCTTCAGAAAATTCTATTTATGTAAAAGAAACTGTCACTGCGGGAAAAGTGAATAACACAGGACAAACTTATGATAAAACCTGATCATACTGCTCTTGTTCTCAGGGCAGCCCCATCACCATGAGATGGGCATAAAGGGATCAAGTATTATATCTTCTATATCTGATGATTGCTGGAGGCAGGGTGGAATTCCTGAAACTGCCAGTGCTGCTTAGTTATCCCCAGTCTGGCCACCGACAACTTACAGGTAACTATCCGTACGAATCACAAAACAGCTGTAATTATAACAACATTACATTATATGTATAGATTTGATAGCACCACAATATACTGACCAGGTATTTCATTTTATAGTTAGAGTGAGTTCTGCATCAGGTTCAAACATATCATGGAAAAATCATCTCAACATCCAAATTGCAAACAAGAAAAACAAAGGAATACACTAAAGCAACAAAGCAAAAAGTATGTGAAGCACCAGTCATTTACCTGAAAGAAAGACATCAGTAGATTGACCACCATTTTCTTGACTAGGCCAAGACCTAGGGCAACAGCACCACCTTCTGGTACAAAACTGAGGAGCAGATTGCCCTCTTTGGTGATGAAGTCATCGGTTCTGTATGTTAAATGGGAATAATGAAAAGAAGCGTTTCTACCCAGTTTCGAACCGGGGACCTTTCTCACGTGAGGCAAACGCTCTAACCGCTACGCTAAAAAAGCTTAAGTGTAGAAAGAAGCCAGGCCAGAGCACAGGATCTGACCAAGGCAGAAGATGACAATTTTTAACATTTCCTGAAACTCGGCCAGATTTCTAAATGTTCTGATGAAACATTCCATATTCCACATAAAAATAAATTCTGCTAAAGGCTGCAAAATGACACAATAACATCTACATATGCAGAACTCCTAAAACCACCCATGTAGCAGATCTATCGGGCTCTGTGAAAACTGGTTCCACACTTCTTTTACCTTCGTTGTATATCAGACTGGATCTAACTCACATTATCTTAAAACTCAAGGGTCTCAAAACCCAGCCTTTCCCAGGACATCATCAGCAGGGTTCATTTTTATGAAATTAAAGAAAACGTTACGCAACCTCCATAGAGAGTGAGCATCCTCTGAGTGCTGCTGAGTCTGAGCGCCGGGATATGACATCATTTCCCACAAACAAAAAATGGCTTTGGAAAAAAACGGGAGGAAAATGGTTTTTTTTCTCATGTTTTTTTGGGGGTTTTTTTTCGTTTTTTTTTTTCCGCAGACCTTCCCATCTCTGGTTTAAAGCCTATCTCTCTGTCCAGCGTTGGTGGTATAGTGGTGAGCATAGCTGCCTTCCAAGCAGTTGACCCGGGTTCGATTCCCGGCCAACGCAGCGTTTATTTTTTTTTTTACACATCCGAGTCTATTCAGTAAGTTTCAAGCCGTTTGCAATGTTAACCCTTCAACTTGCTGTAGCTTGTAACACAATGCATACCATGTTGGTGAGGGAGGGGCTGCTCCAGGTACAGTCAGCATGGACAGCGCACCAAATCATGACCTTCGATAGCTCAGCTGGTAGAGCGGAGGACTGTAAAAAACAATCAGACATCCTTAGGTCGCTGGTTCGATTCCGGCTCGAAGGAATGCTCTTTATTTTTGTGAGACGGGAAAAAAAATGGTAGGTTGATCCTACAGAGTGAAGAGTGGACTTTAGGTGCGAATTCCGTGGTCAGCAAAAGGACCACTTTATCTGGGAAGATCCAAAGAAACTATAACTCTGACGCATCTCACAAAGATCATTGGAACAGGAACTCATCAACTGCAGCCGCGGACTGACAGGCATTACAACTGTATTTTAAAATAAAAAGGTTCACCTCCTATAGGATCTGTGGATGCTCCGTCACATACACAATCCCATGTGGTGTGCGCAGGGGTGTAGACATGTATCCCATATGGTCTAGCGGTTAGGATTCCTGGTCTTCACCCAGGCGGCCCGGGTTCGACTCCCGGTATGGGAAGCCAGTTTTTATTGGAACCCCATGTTGCTATCCATTTGCTAGTTGGTCAAATCAAATAGCATTAATCATATTCCCCAACATCTAAAGCGCTCACCTTACCTGAATATCCACCTCAAAATACTGGGCCAGATTCCTTACCTCTTTGGGCTGGTCAAGGAACATCAGAAAGGGGAGAAATAGATAAGAGAGATTATATAAAATGCAACAGGAGGAAAGATAATGAAAATGGAGAGATTAAAGAAAAGGAGGATAGATTAAAGAAAATGGGAGAGGAAGTGACAAAAGGTAGCGGTAAAGAAAAAGTGGACAAACAGGGAGAGGTAAAGAGAAAGGGTTGGGAGATAAAGAGAACAAAGATAGATGAAGAGGAAAAGGGAGACATAATGCCAATGTCTGTCTAGGGAGATGGTCGACTATGTGCTTGATTTTATACACCTGTTAGCAATGGATGTGGCTGAAATACCTAAACTCAATAATTAGGAGGGGTGTCCACATCCTTTCATAAAGTGTATATGTTTTATATGTAATATGTATAATTTATCCCTTCAGAAAATTCTATTTATGTAAAAGAAACTGTCACTGCGGGAAAAGTGAATAACACAGGACAAACTTATGATAAAACCTGATCATACTGCTCTTGTTCTCAGGGCAGCCCCATCACCATGAGATGGGCATAAAGGGATCAAGTATTATATCTTCTATATCTGATGATTGCTGGAGGCAGGGTGGAATTCCTGAAACTGCCAGTGCTGCTTAGTTATCCCCAGTCTGGCCACCGACAACTTACAGGTAACTATCCGTACGAATCACAAAACAGCTGTAATTATAACAACATTACATTATATGTATAGATTTGATAGCACCACAATATACTGACCAGGTATTTCATTTTATAGTTAGAGTGAGTTCTGCATCAGGTTCAAACATATCATGGAAAAATCATCTCAACATCCAAATTGCAAACAAGAAAAACAAAGGAATACACTAAAGCAACAAAGCAAAAAGTATGTGAAGCACCAGTCATTTACCTGAAAGAAAGACATCAGTAGATTGACCACCATTTTCTTGACTAGGCCAAGACCTAGGGCAACAGCACCACCTTCTGGTACAAAACTGAGGAGCAGATTGCCCTCTTTGGTGATGAAGTCATCGGTTCTGTATGTTAAATGGGAATAATGAAAAGAAGCGTTTCTACCCAGTTTCGAACCGGGGACCTTTCTCACGTGAGGCAAACGCTCTAACCGCTACGCTAAAGAAGCTTAAGTGTAGAAAGAAGCCAGGCCAGAGCACAGGATCTGACCAAGGCAGAAGATGACAATTTTTAACATTTCCTGAAATTCGGCCAGATTTCTAAATGTTCTGATGAAACATTCCATATTCCACATAAAAATAAATTCTGCTAAAGGCTGCAAAATGACACAATAACATCTACATATGCAGAACTCCTAAAACCACCCATGTAGCAGATCTATCGGGCTCTGTGAAAACTGGTTCCACACTTCTTTTACCTTCGTTGTATATCAGACTGGATCTAACTCACATTATCTTAAAACTCAAGGGTCTCAAAACCCAGCCTTTCCCAGGACATCATCAGCAGGGTTCATTTTTATGAAATTAAAGAAAACGTTACGCAACCTCCATAGAGAGTGAGCATCCTCTGAGTGCTGCTGAGTCTGAGCGCCGGGATATGACATCATTTCCCACAAACAAAAAATGGCTTTGGAAAAAAACGGGAGGAAAATGGTTTTTTTTCTCATGTTTTTTTGGGGTTTTTTTTTCGTTTTTTTTTTTCCGCAGACCTTCCCATCTCTGGTTTAAAGGCTATCTCTCTGTCCAGCGTTGGTGGTATAGTGGTGAGCATAGCTGCTTTCCAAGCAGTTGACCCGGGTTCGATTCCCGGCCAACGCAGCGTTTATTTTTTTTTTTACACATCCGAGTCTATTCAGTAAGTTTCAAGCCGTTTGCAATGTTAACCCTTCAACTTGCTGTAGCTTGTAACACAATGCATACCATGTTGGTGAGGGAGGGGCTGCTCCAGGTACAGTCAGCATGGACAGCGCACCAAATCATGACCTTCGATAGCTCAGCTGGTAGAGCGGAGGACTGTAGAAAACAATCAGACATCCTTAGGTCGCTGGTTCGATTCCGGCTCGAAGGAATGCTCTTTATTTTTGTGAGACGGGAAAAAAAATGGTAGGTTGATCCTACAGAGTGAAGAGTGGACTTTAGGTGCGAATTCCGTGGTCAGCAAAAGGACCACTTTATCTGGGAAGATCCAAAGAAACTATAACTCTGACGCATCTCACAAAGATCATTGGAACAGGAACTCATCAACTGCAGCCGCGGACTGACAGGCATTACAACTGTATTTTAAAATAAAAAGGTTCACCTCCTATAGGATCTGTGGATGCTCCGTCACATACACAATCCCATGTGGTGTGCGCAGGGGTGTAGACATGTATCCCATATGGTCTAGCGGTTAGGATTCCTGGTCTTCACCCAGGCGGCCCGGGTTCGACTCCCGGTATGGGAAGCCAGTTTTTATTGGAACCCCATGTTGCTATCCATTTGCTAGTTGGTCAAATCAAATAGCATTAATCATATTCCCCAACATCTAAAGCGCTCACCTTACCTGAATATCCACCTCAAAATACTGGGCCAGATTCCTTACCTCTTTGGGCTGGTCAAGGAACATCAGAAAGGGGAGAAATAGATAAGAGAGATTATATAAAATGCAACAGGAGGAAAGATAATGAAAATGGAGAGATTAAAGAAAAGGAGGATAGATTAAAGAAAATGGGAGAGGAAGTGACAAAAGGTAGCGGTAAAGAAAAAGTGGACAAACAGGGAGAGGTAAAGAGAAAGGGTTGGGAGATAAAGAGAACAAAGATAGATGAAGAGGAAAAGGGAGACATAATGCCAATGTCTGTCTAGGGAGATGGTCGACTATGTGCTTGATTTTATACACCTGTTAGCAATGGATGTGGCTGAAATACCTAAACTCAATAATTAGGAGGGGTGTCCACATCCTTTCATAAAGTGTATATGTTTTATATGTAATATGTATAATTTATCCCTTCAGAAAATTCTATTTATGTAAAAGAAACTGTCACTGCGGGAAAAGTGAATAACACAGGACAAACTTATGATAAAACCTGATCATACTGCTCTTGTTCTCAGGGCAGCCCCATCACCATGAGATGGGCATAAAGGGATCAAGTATTATATCTTCTATATCTGATGATTGCTGGAGGCAGGGTGGAATTCCTGAAACTGCCAGTGCTGCTTAGTTATCCCCAGTCTGGCCACCGACAACTTACAGGTAACTATCCGTACGAATCACAAAACAGCTGTAATTATAACAACATTACATTATATGTATAGATTTGATAGCACCACAATATACTGACCAGGTATTTCATTTTATAGTTAGAGTGAGTTCTGCATCAGGTTCAAACATATCATGGAAAAATCATCTCAACATCCAAATTGCAAACAAGAAAAACAAAGGAATACACTAAAGCAACAAAGCAAAAAGTATGTGAAGCACCAGTCATTTACCTGAAAGAAAGACATCAGTAGATTGACCACCATTTTCTTGACTAGGCCAAGACCTAGGGCAACAGCACCACCTTCTGGTACAAAACTGAGGAGCAGATTGCCCTCTTTGGTGATGAAGTCATCGGTTCTGTATGTTAAATGGGAATAATGAAAAGAAGCGTTTCTACCCAGTTTCGAACCGGGGACCTTTCTCACGTGAGGCAAACGCTCTAACCGCTACGCTAAAGAAGCTTAAGTGTAGAAAGAAGCCAGGCCAGAGCACAGGATCTGACCAAGGCAGAAGATGACAATTTTTAACATTTCCTGAAATTCGGCCAGATTTCTAAATGTTCTGATGAAACATTCCATATTCCACATAAAAATAAATTCTGCTAAAGGCTGCAAAATGACACAATAACATCTACATATGCAGAACTCCTAAAACCACCCATGTAGCAGATCTATCGGGCTCTGTGAAAACTGGTTCCACACTTCTTTTACCTTCGTTGTATATCAGACTGGATCTAACTCACATTATCTTAAAACTCAAGGGTCTCAAAACCCAGCCTTTCCCAGGACATCATCAGCAGGGTTCATTTTTATGAAATTAAAGAAAACGTTACGCAACCTCCATAGAGAGTGAGCATCCTCTGAGTGCTGCTGAGTCTGAGCGCCGGGATATGACATCATTTACCACAAACAAAAAATGGCTTTGGAAAAAAACGGGAGGAAAATGGTTTTTTTTCTCATGTTTTTTTGGGGGTTTTTTTCGTTTTTTTTTTTCCGCAGACCTTCCCATCTCTGGTTTAAAGGCTATCTCTCTGTCCAGCGTTGGTGGTATAGTGGTGAGCATAGCTGCTTTCCAAGCAGTTGACCCGGGTTCGATTCCCGGCCAACGCAGCGTTTATTTTTTTTTTTACACATCCGAGTCTATTCAGTAAGTTTCAAGCCGTTTGCAATGTTAACCCTTCAACTTGCTGTAGCTTGTAACACAATGCATACCATGTTGGTGAGGGAGGGGCTGCTCCAGGTACAGTCAGCATGGACAGCGCACCAAATCATGACCTTCGATAGCTCAGCTGGTAGAGCGGAGGACTGTAGAAAACAATCAGACATCCTTAGGTCGCTGGTTCGATTCCGGCTCGAAGGAATGCTCTTTATTTTTGTGAGACGGGAAAAAAAATGGTAGGTTGATCCTACAGAGTGAAGAGTGGACTTTAGGTGCGAATTCCGTGGTCAGCAAAAGGACCACTTTATCTGGGAAGATCCAAAGAAACTATAACTCTGACGCATCTCACAAAGATCATTGGAACAGGAACTCATCAACTGCAGCCGCGGACTGACAGGCATTACAACTGTATTTTAAAATAAAAAGGTTCACCTCCTATAGGATCTGTGGATGCTCCGTCACATACACAATCCCATGTGGTGTGCGCAGGGGTGTAGACATGTATCCCATATGGTCTAGCGGTTAGGATTCCTGGTTTTCACCCAGGCGGCCCGGGTTCGACTCCCGGTATGGGAAGCTAGTTTTTATTGGAACCCCATGTTGCTATCCATTTGCTAGTTGGTCAAATCAAATAGCATTAATCATATTCCCCAACATCTAAAGCGCTCACCTTACCTGAATATCCACCTCAAAATACTGGGCCAGATTCCTTACCTCTTTGGGCTGGTCAAGGAACATCAGAAAGGGGAGAAATAGATAAGAGAGATTATATAAAATGCAACAGGAGGAAAGATAATGAAAATGGAGAGATTAAAGAAAAGGAGGATAGATTAAAGAAAATGGGAGAGGAAGTGACAAAAGGTAGCGGTAAAGAAAAAGTGGACAAACAGGGAGAGGTAAAGAGAAAGGGTTGGGAGATAAAGAGAACAAAGATAGATGAAGAGGAAAAGGGAGACATAATGCCAATGTCTGTCTAGGGAGATGGTCGACTATGTGCTTGATTTTATACACCTGTTAGCAATGGATGTGGCTGAAATACCTAAACTCAATAATTAGGAGGGGTGTCCACATCCTTTCATAAAGTGTATATGTTTTATATGTAATATGTATAATTTATCCCTTCAGAAAATTCTATTTTTGTAAAAGAAACTGTCACTGCGGGAAAAGTGAATAACACAGGACAAACTTATGATAAAACCTGATCATACTGCTCTTGTTCTCAGGGCAGCCCCATCACCATGAGATGGGCATAAAGGGATCAAGTATTATATCTTCTATATCTGATGATTGCTGGAGGCAGGGTGGAATTCCTGAAACTGCCAGTGCTGCTTAGTTATCCCCAGTCTGGCCACCGACAACTTACAGGTAACTATCCGTACGAATCACAAAACAGCTGTAATTATAACAACATTACATTATATGTATAGATTTGATAGCACCACAATATACTGACCAGGTATTTCATTTTATAGTTAGAGTGAGTTCTGCATCAGGTTCAAACATATCATGGAAAAATCATCTCAACATCCAAATTGCAAACAAGAAAAACAAAGGAATACACTAAAGCAACAAAGCAAAAAGTATGTGAAGCACCAGTCATTTACCTGAAAGAAAGACATCAGTAGATTGACCACCATTTTCTTGACTAGGCCAAGACCTAGGGCAACAGCACCACCTTCTGGTACAAAACTGAGGAGCAGATTGCCCTCTTTGGTGATGAAGTCATCGGTTCTGTATGTTAAATGGGAATAATGAAAAGAAACGTTTCTACCCAGTTTCGAACCGGGGACCTTTCTCACGTGAGGCAAACGCTCTAACCGCTACGCTAAAGAAGCTTAAGTGTAGAAAGAAGCCAGGCCAGAGCACAGGATCTGACCAAGGCAGAAGATGACAATTTTTAACATTTCCTGAAATTCGGCCAGATTTCTAAATGTTCTGATGAAACATTCCATATTCCACATAAAAATAAATTCTGCTAAAGGCTGCAAAATGACACAATAACATCTACATATGCAGAACTCCTAAAACCACCCATGTAGCAGATCTATCGGGCTCTGTGAAAACTGGTTCCACACTTCTTTTACCTTCGTTGTATATCAGACTGGATCTAACTCACATTATCCGAAAACTCAAGGGTCTCAAAACCCAGCCTTTCCCAGGACATCATCAGCAGGGTTCATTTTTATGAAATTAAAGAAAACGTTACGCAACCTCCATAGAGAGTGAGCATCCTCTGAGTGCTGCTGAGTCTGAGCGCCGGGATATGACATCATTTCCCACAAACAAAAAATGGCTTTGGAAAAAAGCGGGAGGAAAATGGTTTTTTTTCTCATGTTTTTTTGGGGTTTTTTTTTCGTTTTTTTTTCCGCAGACCTTCCCATCTCTGGTTTAAAGCCTATCTCTTTGTCCAGCGTTGGTGGTATAGTGGTGAGCATAGCTGCCTTCCAAGCAGTTGACCTGGGTTCGATTCCCGGCCAACGCAGCGTTTATTTTTTTTTTTACACATCCGAGTCTATTCAGTAAGTTTCAAGCCGTTTGCAATGTTAACCCTTCAACTTGCTGTAACTTGTAACACAATGCATACCATGTTGGTGAGGGAGGGGCTGCTCCAGGTACAGTCAGCATGGACAGCGCACCAAATCATGACCTTCGATAGCTCAGCTGGTAGAGCGGAGGACTGTAAAAAACAATCAGACATCCTTAGGTCGCTGGTTCGATTCCGGCTCGAAGGTATGCCCTTTGTTTTTGTGAGACGGGAAAAAAAATGGTAGGTTGATCCTACGGAGTGAAGAGTGGACTTTAGGTGCGAATTCCGTGGTCAGCAAAAGGACCACTTTATCTGGGAAGATCCAAAGAAACTATAACTCTGACGCATCTCACAAAGATCATTGGAACAGGAACTCATCAACTGCAGCCGCGGACTGACAGGCATTACAACTGTATTTTAAAATAAAAAGGTTCACCTCCTATAGGATCTGTGGATGCTCCGTCACATACACAATCCCAAGTGGTGTGCGCAGGGGTGTAGACATGTATCCCATATGGTCTAGCGGTTAGGATTCCTGGTTTTCACCCAGGCGGCCTGGGTTCGACTCCCGGTATGGGAAGCTAGTTTTTATTGGAACCCCATGTTGCTATCCATTTGCTAGTTGGTCAAATCAAATAGCATTAATCATATTCCCCAACATCTAAAGCGCTCACCTTACCTGAATATCCACCTCAAAATACTGGGCCAGATTCCTTACCTCTTTGGGCTGGTCAAGGAACATCAGAAAGGGGAGAAATAGATAAGAGAGATTATATAAAATGCAACAGGAGGAAAGATAATGAAAATGGAGAGATTAAAGAAAAGGAGGATAGATTAAAGAAAATGGGAGAGGAAGTGACAAAAGGTAGCGGTAAAGAAAAAGTGGACAAACAGGGAGAGGTAAAGAGAAAGGGTTGGGAGATAAAGAGAACAAAGATAGATGAAGAGGAAAAGGGAGACATAATGCCAATGTCTGTCTAGGGAGATGGTCGACTATGTGCTTGATTTTATACACCTGTTAGCAATGGATGTGGCTGAAATACCTAAACTCAATAATTAGGAGGGGTGTCCACATCCTTTCATAAAGTGTATATGTTTTATATGTAATATGTATAATTTATCCCTTCAGAAAATTCTATTTATGTAAAAGAAACTGTCACTGCGGGAAAAGTGAATAACACAGGACAAACTTATGATAAAACCTGATCATACTGCTCTTGTTCTCAGGGCAGCCCCATCACCATGAGATGGGCATAAAGGGATCAAGTATTATATCTTCTATATCTGATGATTGCTGGAGGCAGGGTGGAATTCCTGAAACTGCCAGTGCTGCTTAGTTATCCCCAGTCTGGCCACCGACAACTTACAGGTAACTATCCGTACGAATCACAAAACAGCTGTAATTATAACAACATTACATTATATGTATAGATTTGATAGCACCACAATATACTGACCAGGTATTTCATGTTATAGTTAGAGTGAGTTCTGCATCAGGTTCAAACATATCATGGAAAAATCATCTCAACATCCAAATTGCAAACAAGAAAAACAAAGGAATACACTAAAGCAACAAAGCAAAAAGTATGTGAAGCACCAGTCATTTACCTGAAAGAAAGACATCAGTAGATTGACCACCATTTTCTTGACTAGGCCAAGACCTAGGGCAACAGCACCACCTTCTGGTACAAAACTGAGGAGCAGATTGCCCTCTTTGGTGATGAAGTCATCGGTTCTGTATGTTAAATGGGAATAATGAAAAGAAGCGTTTCTACCCAGTTTCGAACCGGGGACCTTTCTCACGTGAGGCAAACGCTCTAACCGCTACGCTAAAGAAGCTTAAGTGTAGAAAGAAGCCAGGCCAGAGCACAGGATCTGACCAAGGCAGAAGATGACAATTTTTAACATTTCCTGAAATTCGGCCAGATTTCTAAATGTTCTGATGAAACATTCCATATTCCACATAAAAATAAATTCTGCTAAAGGCTGCAAAATGACACAATAACATCTACATATGCAGAACTCCTAAAACCACCCATGTAGCAGATCTATCGGGCTCTGTGAAAACTGGTTCCACACTTCTTTTACCTTCGTTGTATATCAGACTGGATCTAACTCACATTATCTTAAAACTCAAGGGTCTCAAAACCCAGCCTTTCCCAGGACATCATCAGCAGGGTTCATTTTTATGAAATTAAAGAAAACGTTACGCAACCTCCATAGAGAGTGAGCATCCTCTGAGTGCTGCTGAGTCTGAGCGCCGGGATATGACATCATTTCCCACAAACAAAAAATGGCTTTGGAAAAAAACGGGAGGAAAATGGTTTTTTTTCTCATGTTTTTTTGGGGGTTTTTTTCGTTTTTTTTTCCGCAGACCTTCCCATCTCTGGTTTAAAGCCTATCTCTCTGTCCAGCGTTGGTGGTATAGTGGTGAGCATAGCTGCCTTCCAAGCAGTTGACCCGGGTTCGATTCCCGGCCAACGCAGCGTTTATTTTTTTTTTTACACATCCGAGTCTATTCAGTAAGTTTCAAGCCGTTTGCAATGTTAACCCTTCAACTTGCTGTAGCTTGTAACACAATGCATACCATGTTGGTGAGGGAGGGGCTGCTCCAGGTACAGTCAGCATGGACAGCGCACCAAATCATGACCTTCGATAGCTCAGCTGGTAGAGCGGAGGACTGTAGAAAACAATCAGACATCCTTAGGTTGCTGGTTCGATTCCGGCTCGAAGGAATGCTCTTTATTTTTGTGAGACGGGGAAAAAAAATGGTAGGTTGATCCTACAGAGTGAAGAGTGGACTTTAGGTGCGAATTCCGTGGTCAGCAAAAGGACCACTTTATCTGGGAAGATCCAAAGAAACTATAACTCTGACGCATCTCACAAAGATCATTGGAACAGGAACTCATCAACTGCAGCCGCGGACTGACAGGCATTACAACTGTATTTTAAAATAAAAAGGTTCACCTCCTATAGGATCTGTGGATGCTCCGTCACATACACAATCCCATGTGGTGTGCGCAGGGGTGTAGACATGTATCCCATATGGTCTAGCGGTTAGGATTCCTGGTTTTCACCCAGGCGGCCCGGGTTCGACTCCCGGTATGGGAAGCTAGTTTTTATTGGAACCCCATGTTGCTATCCATTTGCTAGTTGGTCAAATCAAATAGCATTAATCATATTCCCCAACATCTAAAGCGCTCACCTTACCTGAATATCCACCTCAAAATACTGGGCCAGATTCCTTACCTCTTTGGGCTGGTCAAGGAACATCAGAAAGGGGAGAAATAGATAAGAGAGATTATATAAAATGCAACAGGAGGAAAGATAATGAAAATGGAGAGATTAAAGAAAAGGAGGATAGATTAAAGAAAATGGGAGAGGAAGTGACAAAAGGTGATGAACTTTCATGATGGTGAGAACTTGTACTCCTAAATTGTCTTTACGAATCTTGAAGAAGAGATTTGGAAAAAAAAGTCAGATATTCATGGTTTTTTATCATTTGGGAAGAAAGTGGCAAAAAGTTGGCACTTTCGAAGCTTGAAGAAGAGATTTGGAGAAAAAAAAGTGAGGAATTAATGTGTTTTATCATTTGTGAGGAAAGTTCCACGAAAAGCAGAGTGGCGCAGCGGAAGCGTGCTGGGCCCATAACCCAGAGGTCGATGGATTGAAACCATCCTCTGCTAGATGTAATTTTTACATAGGGTTAATAACTTCTGTCATTGATGATATTGCATTAAAACAGCATTCTCCCCTCGGACAAACCGCTATATGAAAAGCAGAGTGGCGCAGCGGAAGCGTGCTGGGTCCATAACCCAGAGGTCGATGGATCGAAACCATCCTCTGCTAATTTTGTTTTCATTATATCACTTTTCTGTTTAAGCACAACTGGCGTTGCATAAGATTATTTGGCACGTAGGGTTAACAACTTGTGTCATTTATGATATTGTATGAAAACGGCATTCTCCCCTTGCCAGCCACTATTTTGGTAACGGCTGCCCGAATTATTAACAACATGTAGTATTGTAGACGTGGCCTAAGTTAAAAAACAAAAAATTAATAATAATAATCTAAGCATTCCAAAATTGGCACTATGCCAAGAAGTTTTTCCTGTGTTTTTTCATGGAAGGATTGGCATGCTTTGTCTGGAAAATAACTTTCCACAAGTGGAATAAGAAGATTTAGCTTAATGTTGGAAAGCTTTAAAGATTTTGCATTTCTGTCTTTCAATGTAATCACTAGCTCAATGGTGTTGCAAAGACAGGAATGAAAGTTTTCAGGAAAACATCCCACTCGTCCCTGGGTGGGCTTGAACCACCAACCTTTCGGTTAACAGCCGAACGCGCTAACCGATTGCGCCACAGAGACAACCACATGTGACTGTTTTCAGAGAAGCAGTGAGGATTATGACTTTAAACCTTCAGCATTCCAGAGGGCTTAGTGACCATAGCAGAAGAATTGACAGTTGTATCTCAACTGTTTATACATTATTTCATGATGGTGAGAACTTGTACTCCTAAATTGTCTTTACGAATCTTGAAGAAGAGATTTGGGAAAAAAAGTCAGATATTCATGGTTTTTTATCATTTGGGAAGAAAGTGGCAAAAAGTTGGCACTTTCGAAGCTTGAAGAAGAGATTTGGAGAAAAAAAAGTCAGGAATTAATGTGTTTTTATCATTTGTGAAGAAAGTGCAATGAAAAGCAGAGTGGCGCAGCGGAAGCGTGCTGGGCCCATAACCCAGAGGTCGATGGATCGAAACCATCTTCTGCTAGATGTCGTTTTCACATAGGGTTAATAACTTCTGTCATTGATGATATTGCATAAAAACAGCATTCTCCCCTCCGACAAACAGCTGTACAGAAAGCAGAGTGGCGCAGCGGAAGCGTGCTGGGCCCAGAGGTCGATGGATCGAAACCATCCTCTGCTAGATGTCATTTTTACATAGGGTTAATAACTTCTGTCATTGATGATATTGCATGAAAACAGCATTCTCCCCTCGGACAAACAGCTGTACAGAAAGCTGAGTGGTGCAGCGGAAGCGTGCTGGGCCCATAACCCAGAGGTCGATGGATCGAAACCATCCTCTGCTAGATGTCATTTTTACATAGGGTTAATAACTTCTGTCATTGATGATATTGCATTAAAACAGCATTCTCCCCTCGGACAAACAGCTATATGAAAAGCAGAGTGGCCCAGCGGAAGCGTGCTGGGCCCATGACCCAGAGGTCGATGGATCGAAACCATCCTCTGCTAATTTTGTTTTCATTATGTCACTTTTCTGTTTAAGCACAACTGGCGTTGCATAAGATTAATTGGTACGTAGGGTTAACAACTTGTGTCATTTATGATATTGTATGAAAACGGCATTCTCCCCTTGCCAGCCACTATTTTGGTAACGGCTGCCCGAATTATTAACAACATGTAGTATTGTAGACGTGGCCTAAGTTAAAAAACGAAAAATTAATAATAATAATCTAAGCATTCCAAAATTGGCACTATGCCAAGAAGTTTTTCCTGTGTTTTTCCATGGAAGGATTGGCATGCTTTGTCTGGAAAATAACTTTCCACAAGTGGAATAAGAAGATTTAGGCTAGGTTTCCACTTGGGTTTTTTTTGCTAAAAACGCCCATAAAAACGCCAATAGCGCCACCTGGCGTTTTTTTAGTGAAAAACGGCTGCAGCCAGATGTTAGCTGTTCTTCAATAGGAAATCGCAAAATGCCATTTCCACTTGGCCTTTTTCTGTTTGGCGTTTTTTCAGTCCTCTTTGGCGTTTGTCTGCTTTTTTGGGCTCTGTGGCAGTTTTTCAAAATCGCAGCATGTTGACACTCTGGCGTTTTTTGCAAGGAAATCTTGGCGTTTTTCTCCAATAGAAGTCTATGGGAGAGAAAAAACGCCATGAAAAAGCCATGTGGGTTTATTGCCTTGGCGTTTTTTATGACGTTTTTTCCACAGTTACAATGCAGAGGATGGACCCAGTATCTGTGTGTCCTACGAGAAATAGGCTGAAAACAAACAGTTTCACACAAAACAAAGTCCTGGACTGGTTCATATTGAATTTTACACCATTTGGAACAAACATGCCATTACAAACAAACATACCCGACGCATCAACTGGATCCTGCGTGCCAAAAGCAACAGCAAACAATTTGCACCATCATTTGGGGCCAATCTTCCCAGAGGAGCAGACATTCGGAATAAAGCATGCCTTACAACCCACAGAAAAGAGACAAAAGGGTCTACCAAGTAAATGACATCAGGAGGGGGCAGATACTTGCCATTTATCCTAATCCCTTTTAGCTGGGTGAAACTTCTAACTTGTAAAGGCTGGAAAAACTGCCTAAGGTCAAAAAAAGCAATTTCCACAGAAAGGCTAAAACGCCAGAAAAAACGCCAAAACGCAGGTAAATGCAGTGGCAGTTTTCTTGGCGTTTTAACTGGCGTTTTTCATCAAGAAAAAAACGCAGGACAAAAACCCAAGTGGAAACCTAGCCTTAGCTTAATGTTGGAAAGCTTTAAGGATTTTGCATTTCTGTCTTTCAATGTAATCATTAGCTCATTGGTGTTGCAAAGACAGGAATGAAAGTTTTCAGGAAAACATCCCACTCGTCCCTGGGTGGGCTTGAACCACCAACCTTTCGGTTAACAGCCGAACGCGCTAACCGATTGCGCCACAGAGACAACCACATGTGACTGTTTTCAGAGAAGCAGTGAGGATTATGACTTTAAACCTTCAGCATTCCAGAGGGCTTAGTGACCATAGCAGAAGAATTGACAGTTGTATCTCAACTGTTTATACATTATATCATGATGGTGAGAACTTGTACTCCTAAATTGTCTTTACGAATCTTGAAGAAGAGATTTGGGAAAAAAAAGTCAGATATTCATGGTTTTTTATCATTTGGGAAGAAAGTGGCAAAAAGTTGGCACTTTCGAAGCTTGAAGAAGAGATTTGGAGAAAAAAAGTCAGGAATTAATGTGTTTTTATCATTTGTGAAGAAAGTGCCACGAAAAGCAGAGTGGCGCAGCGGAAGCGTGCTGGGCCCATAACCCAGAGGTCAATGGATCGAAACCATCCTCTGCTAGATGTCATTTTTACATAGGGTTAATAACTTCTGTCATTGATGATATTGCATGAAAACAGCATTCTCCCCTCGGACAAACAGCTGTACAGAAAGCAGAGTGGCGCAGCGGAAGCGTGCTGGGCCCATAACCCAGAGGTCGATGGATCGAAACCATCCTCTGCTAGATGTCATTTTTACATAGGGTTAATAACTTCTGTCATTGATGATATTGCATTAAAACAGCATTCTCCCCTCGGACAAACCACTATATGAAAAGCAGAGTGGCGCAGCGGAAGCGTGCTGGGCCCATAACCCAGAGGTCGATGGATCGAAACCATCCTCTGCTAATTTTGTTTTTATAATGTCACTTTTCTGTTTAAGCACAACTGGCGTTGCATAAGATTATTTGGCACGTAGGGTTAACAACTTGTGTCATTTATGATATTGTATGAAAACGGCATTCTCCCCTTGCCAGCCACTATTTTGGTAACGGCTGCCCGAATTATTAACAACATGTAGTATTGTAGACGTGGCCTAAGTTAAAAAACAAAAAATTAATAATAATAATCTAAGCATTCCAAAATTGGCACTATGCCAAGAAGTTTTTCCTGTGTTTTTTCATGGAAGGATTGGCATGCTTTGTCTGGAAAATAACTTTCCACAAGTGGAATAAGAAGATTTAGCTTAATGTTGGAAAGCTTTAAGGATTTTGCATTTCTGTCTTTCAATGTAATCATTAGCTCATTGGTGTTGCAAAGACAGGAATGAAAGTTTTCAGGAAAACATCCCACTCGTCCCTGGGTGGGCTTGAACCACCAACCTTTCGGTTAACAGCCGAACGCGCTAAACGATTGCGCCACAGAGACAACCACATGTGACTGTTTTCAGAGAAGCAGTGAGGATTATGACTTTAAACCTTCAGCATTCCAGAGGGCTTAGTGACCATAGCAGAAGAATTGACAGTTGTATCTCAACTGTTTATACATTATTTCATGATGGTGAGAACTTGTACTCCTAAATTGTCTTTACGAATCTTGAAGAAGAGATTTGGGAAAAAAAGTCAGATATTCATGGTTTTTTATCATTTGGGAAGAAAGTGGCAAAAAGTTGGCACTTTCGAAGCTTGAAGAAGAGATTTGGAGAAAAAAAGTCAGGAATTAATGTGTTTTTATCATTTGTGAAGAAAGTGCAACGAAAAGCAGAGTGGCGCAGCGGAAGCGTGCTGGGCCCATAACCCAGAGGTAGATGGATCGAAACCATCCTCTGCTAGATGTCATTTTTACATAGGGTTAATAACTTCTGTCATTGATGATATTGCATGAAAACAGCATTCTCCCCTCGGACAAACAGCTGTACAGAAAGCAGAGTGGCGCAGCGGAAGCGTGCTGGGCCCATAACCCAGAGGTCGATGGATCGAAACCATCCTCTGCTAGATGTCATTTTTACATAGGGTTAATAACTTCTGTCATTGATGATATTGCATTAAAACAGCATTCTCCCCTCGGACAAACCACTATACGAAAAGCAGAGTGGCGCAGCGGAAGCGTGCTGGGCCCATAACCCAGAGGTCGATGGATCGAAACCATCCTCTGCTAATTTTGTTTTCATTATATCACTTTTCTGTTTAAGCACAACTGGCGTTGCATAAGATTATTTGGCACGTAGGGTTAACAACTTGTGTCATTTATGATATTGTATGAAAACGGCATTCTCCCCTTGCCAGCCACTATTTTGGTAACGGCTGCCCGAATTATTAACAACATGTAGTATTGTAGACGTGGCCTAATTTAAAAAACAAAAAATTAATAATAATAATCTAAGCATTCCAAAATTGGCACTATGCCAAGAAGTTTTTCCTGTGTTTTTTCATGGAAGGATTGGCATGCTTTGTCTGGAAAATAACTTTCCACAAGTGGAATAAGAAGATTTAGCTTAATGTTGGAAAGCTTTAAAGATTTTGCATTTCTGTCTTTCAATGTAATCACTAGCTCATTGGTGTTGCAAAGACAGGAATGAAAGTTTTCAGGAAAACATCTCACTCGTCCCTGGGTGGGCTTGAACCACCAACCTTTCGGTTAACAGCCGAACGCGCTAACCGATTGCGCCACAGAGACAACCACATGTGACTGTTTTCAGAGAAGCAGTGAGGATTATGACTTTAAACCTTCAGCATTCCAGAGGGCTTAGTGACCATAGCAGAAGAATTGACAGTTGTATCTCAACTGTTTATACATTATATCATGATGGTGAGAACTTGTACTCCTAAATTGTCTTTACGAATCTTGAAGAAGAGATTTGGGGAAAAAAAGTCAGATATTCATGGTTTTTTATCATTTGGGAAGAAAGTGGCAAAAAGTTGGCACTTTCGAAGCTTGAAGAAGAGATTTGGAGAAAAAAAGTCAGGAATTAATGTGTTTTTATCATTTGTGAAGAAAGTGCCACGAAAAGCAGAGTGGCGCAGCGGAAGCGTGCTGGGCCCATAACCCAGAGGTCGATGGATCGAAACCATCCTCTGCTAGATGTCATTTTTACATAGGGTTAATAACTTCTGTCATTGATGATATTGCATGAAAACAGCATTCTCCCCTCGGACAAACAGCTGTACAGAAAGCAGAGTGGCGCAGCGGAAGCGTGCTGGGCCCATAACCCAGAGGTCGATGGATCGAAACCATCCTCTGCTAGATGTCATTTTTGCATAGGGTTAATAACTTCTGTCATTGATGATATTGCATTAAAACAGCATTCTCCCCTCGGACAAACCACTATATGAAAAGCAGAGTGGCGCAGCGGAAGCGTGCTGGGCCCATAACCCAGAGGTCGATGGATTGAAACCATCCTCTGCTAGTTTTGTTTTTATAATGTCACTTTTCTGTTTAAGCACAACTGGCGTTGCATAAGATTATTTGGCACGTAGGGTTAACAACTTGTGTCATTTATGATATTGTATGAAAACGGCATTCTCCCCTTGCCAGCCACTATTTTGGTAACGGCTGCCCGAATTATTAACAACATGTAGTATTGTAGACGTGGCCTAAGTTAAAAAACAAAAAATTAATAATAATAATCTAAGCATTCCAAAATTGGCACTATGCCAAGAAGTTTTTCCTGTGTTTTTTCATGGAAGGATTGGCATGCTTTGTCTGGAAAATAACTTTCCACAAGTGGAATAAGAAGATTTAGCTTAATGTTGGAAAGCTTTAAGGATTTTGCATTTCTGTCTTTCAATGTAATCATTAGGTCATTGGTGTTGCAAAGACAGGAATGAAAGTTTTCAGGAAAACATCCCACTCGTCCCTGGGTGGGCTTGAACCACCAACCTTTCGGTTAACAGCCGAACGCGCTAACCGATTGCGCCACAGAGACAACCACATGTGACTGTTTTCAGAGAAGCAGTGAGGATTATGACTTTAAACCTTCAGCATTCCAGAGGGCTTAGTGACCATAGCAGAAGAATTGACAGTTGTATCTCAACTGTTTATACATTATTTCATGATGGTGAGAACTTGTACTCCTAAATTGTCTTTACGAATCTTGAAGAAGAGATTTGGGAAAAAAAGTCAGATATTCATGGTTTTTTATCATTTGGGAAGAAAGTGGCAAAAAGTTGGCACTTTCGAAGCTTGAAGAAGAGATTTGGAGAAAAAAAAGTCAGGAATTAATGTGTTTTTATCATTTGTGAAGAAAGTGCCATGAAAAGCAGAGTGGCGCAGCGGAAGCGTGCTGGGCCCATAACCCAGAGGTCGATGGATCGAAACCATCTTCTGCTAGATGTCGTTTTCACATAGGGTTAATAACTTCTGTCATTGATGATATTGCATAAAAACAGCATTCTCCCCTCGGACAAACAGCTGTACAGAAAGCAGAGTGGCGCAGCGGAAGCGTGCTGGGCCCAGAGGTCGATGGATCGAAACCATCCTCTGCTAGATGTCATTTTTACATAGGGTTAATAACTTCTGTCATTGATGATATTGCATGAAAACAGCATTCTCCCCTCGGACAAACAGCTGTACAGAAAGCTGAGTGGTGCAGCGGAAGCGTGCTGGGCCCATAACCCAGAGGTCGATGGATCGAAACCATCCTCTGCTAGATGTCATTTTTACATAGGGTTAATAACTTCTGTCATTGATGATATTGCATTAAAACAGCATTCTCCCCTCGGACAAACAGCTACATGAAAAGCAGAGTGGCCCAGCGGAAGCGTGCTGGGCCCATGACCCAGAGGTCGATGGATCGAAACCATCCTCTGCTAATTTTGTTTTCATTATGTCACTTTTCTGTTTAAGCACAACTGGCGTTGCATAAGATTAATTGGTACGTAGGGTTAACAACTTGTGTCATTTATGATATTGTATGAAAACGGCATTCTCCCCTTGCCAGCCACTATTTTGGTAACGGCTGCCCGAATTATTAACAACATGTAGTATTGTAGACGTGGCCTAAGTTAAAAAACGAAAAATTAATAATAATAATCTAAGCATTCCAAAATTGGCACTATGCCAAGAAGTTTTTCCTGTGTTTTTCCATGGAAGGATTGGCATGCTTTGTCTGGAAAATAACTTTCCACAAGTGGAATAAGAAGATTTAGGCTAGGTTTCCACTTGGGTTTTTTTTGCTAAAAACGCCCATAAAAATGCCAATAGCGCCACCTGGCGTTTTTTTAGTGAAAAACGGCTGCAGCCAGATGTTAGCTGTTCTTCAATAGGAAATCGCAAAATGCCATTTCCACTTGGCCTTTTTCTGTTTGGCGTTTTTTCAGTCCTCTTTGGCGTTTGTCTGCTTTTTTGGGCTCTGTGGCAGTTTTTCAAAATCGCAGCATGTTGACACTCTGGCGTTTTTTGCAAGGAAATCTTGGCGTTTTTCTCCAATAGAAGTCTATGGGAGAGAAAAAACGCCATGAAAAAGCCATGTGGGTTTATTGCCTTGGCGTTTTTTATGACGTTTTTTCCACAGTTACAATGCAGAGGATGGACCCAGTATCTGTGTGTCCTACGAGAAATAGGCTGAAAACAAACAGTTTCACACAAAACAAAGTCCTGGACTGGTTCATATTGAATTTTACACCATTTGGAACAAACATGCCATTACAAACAAACATACCCGACGCATCAACTGGATCCTGCGTGCCAAAAGCAACAGCAAACAATTTGCACCATCATTTGGGGCCAATCTTCCCAGAGGAGCAGACATTCGGAATAAAGCATGCCTTACAACCCACAGAAAAGAGACAAAAGGGTCTACCAAGTAAATGACATCAGGAGGGGGCAGATACTTGCCATTTATCCTAATCCCTTTTAGCTGGGTGAAACTTCTAACTTGTAAAGGCTGGAAAAACTGCCTAAGGTCAAAAAAAGCAATTTCCACAGAAAGGCTAAAACGCCAGAAAAAACGCCAAAACGCAGGTAAATGCAGTGGCAGTTTTCTTGGCGTTTTAACTGGCGTTTTTCATCAAGAAAAAAACGCAGGACAAAAACCCAAGTGGAAACCTAGCCTTAGCTTAATGTTGGAAAGCTTTAAGGATTTTGCATTTCTGTCTTTCAATGTAATCATCAGCTCATTGGTGTTGCAAAGACAGGAATGAAAGTTTTCAGGAAAACATCCCACTCGTCCCTGGGTGGGCTTGAACCACCAACCTTTCGGTTAACAGCCGAACGCGCTAACCGATTGCGCCACAGAGACAACCACATGTGACTGTTTTCAGAGAAGCAGTGAGGATTATGACTTTAAACCTTCAGCATTCCAGAGGGCTTAGTGACCATAGCAGAAGAATTGACAGTTGTATCTCAACTGTTTATACATTATATCATGATGGTGAGAACTTGTACTCCTAAATTGTCTTTACGAATCTTGAAGAAGAGATTTGGGGGAAAAAAGTCAGATATTCATGGTTTTTTATCATTTGGGAAGAAAGTGGCAAAAAGTTGGCACTTTCGAAGCTTGAAGAAGAGATTTGGAGAAAAAAAGTCAGGAATTAATGTGTTTTTATCATTTGTGAAGAAAGTGCCACGAAAAGCAGAGTGGCGCAGCGGAAGCGTGCTGGGCCCATAACCCAGAGGTCGATGGATCGAAACCATCCTCTGCTAGATGTCATTTTTACATAGGGTTAATAACTTCTGTCATTGATGATATTGCATGAAAACAGCATTCTCCCCTCGGACAAACAGCTGTACAGAAAGCAGAGTGGCGCAGCGGAAGCGTGCTGGGCCCATAACCCAGAGGTCGATGGATCGAAACCATCCTCTGCTAGATGTCATTTTTACATAGGGTTAATAACTTCTGTCATTGATGATATTGCATTAAAACAGCATTCTCCCCTCGGACAAACTACTATATGAAAAGCAGAGTGGCGCAGCGGAAGCGTGCTGGGCCCATAACCCAGAGGTCGATGGATCGAAACCATCCTCTGCTAATTTTGTTTTTATAATGTCACTTTTCTGTTTAAGCACAACTGGCGTTGCATAAGATTATTTGGCACGTAGGGTTAACAACTTGTGTCATTTATGATATTGTATGAAAACGGCATTCTCCCCTTGCCAGCCACTATTTTGGTAACGGCTGCCCGAATTATTAACAACATGTAGTATTGTAGACGTGGCCTAAGTTAAAAAACAAAAAATTAATAATAATAATCTAAGCATTCCAAAATTGGCACTATGCCAAGAAGTTTTTCCTGTGTTTTTTCATGGAAGGATTGGCATGCTTTGTCTGGAAAATAACTTTCCACAAGTGGAATAAGAAGATTTAGCTTAATGTTGGAAAGCTTTAAGGATTTTGCATTTCTGTCTTTCAATGTAATCACTAGCTCATTGGTGTTGCAAAGACAGGAATGAAAGTTTTCAGGAAAACATCCCACTCGTCCCTGGGTGGGCTTAAACCACCAACCTTTCGGTTAACAGCCGAACGCGCTAACCGATTGCGCCACAGAGACAACCACATGTGACTGTTTTCAGAGAAGCAGTGAGGATTATGACTTTAAACCTTCAGCATTCCAGAGGGCTTAGTGACCATAGCAGAAGAATTGACAGTTGTATCTCAACTGTTTATACATTATTTCATGATGGTGAGAACTTGTACTCCTAAATTGTCTTTACGAATCTTGAAGAAGAGATTTGGGAAAAAAAGTCAGATATTCATGGTTTTTTATCATTTGGGAAGAAAGTGGCAAAAAGTTGGCACTTTCGAAGCTTGAAGAAGAGATTTGGAGAAAAAAAAGTCAGGAATTAATGTGTTTTTATCATTTGTGAAGAAAGTGCCATGAAAAGCAGAGTGGCGCAGCGGAAGCGTGCTGGGCCCATAACCCAGAGGTCGATGGATCAAAACCATCTTCTGCTAGATGTCGTTTTCACATAGGGTTAATAACTTCTGTCATTGATGATATTGCATAAAAACAGCATTCTCCCCTCGGACAAACAGCTGTACAGGAAGCAGAGTGGCGCAGCGGAAGCGTGCTGGGCCCAGAGGTCGATGGATCGAAACCATCCTCTGCTAGATGTCATTTTTACATAGGGTTAATAACTTCTGTCATTGATGATATTGCATGAAAACAGCATTCTCCCCTCGGACAAACAGCTGTACAGAAAGCTGAGTGGTGCAGCGGAAGCGTGCTGGGCCCATAACCCAGAGGTCGATGGATCGAAACCATCCTCTGCTAGATGTCATTTTTACATAGGGTTAATAACTTCTGTCATTGATGATATTGCATTAAAACAGCATTCTCCCCTCGGACAAACAGCTATATGAAAAGCAGAGTGGCCCAGCGGAAGCGTGCTGGGCCCATGACCCAGAGGTCGATGGATCGAAACCATCCTCTGCTAATTTTGTTTTCATTATGTCACTTTTCTGTTTAAGCACAACTGGCGTTGCATAAGATTAATTGGTACGTAGGGTTAACAACTTGTGTCATTTATGATATTGTATGAAAACGGCATTCTCCCCTTGCCAGCCACTATTTTGGTAACGGCTGCCCGAATTATTAACAACATGTAGTATTGTAGACGTGGCCTAAGTTAAAAATCGAAAAATTAATAATAATAATCTAAGCATTCCAAAATTGGCACTATGCCAAGAAGTTTTTCCTGTGTTTTTCCATGGAAGGATTGGCATGCTTTGTCTGGAAAATAACTTTCCACAAGTGGAATAAGAAGATTTAGGCTAGGTTTCCACTTGGGTTTTTTTTGCTAAAAACGCCCATAAAAACGCCAATAGCGCCACCTGGCGTTTTTTTAGTGAAAAACGGCTGCAGCCAGATGTTAGCTGTTCTTCAATAGGAAATCGCAAAATGCCATTTCCACTTGGCCTTTTTCTGTTTGGCGTTTTTTCAGTCCTCTTTGGCGTTTGTCTGCTTTTTTGGGCTCTGTGGCAGTTTTTCAAAATCGCAGCATGTTGACACTCTGGCGTTTTTTGCAAGGAAATCTTGGCGTTTTTCTCCAATAGAAGTCTATGGGAGAGAAAAAACGCCATGAAAAAGCCATGTGGGTTTATTGCCTTGGCGTTTTTTATGACGTTTTTTCCACAGTTACAATGCAGAGGATGGACCCAGTATCTGTGTGTCCTACGAGAAATAGGCTGAAAACAAACAGTTTCACACAAAACAAAGTCCTGGACTGGTTCATATTGAATTTTACACCATTTGGAACAAACATGCCATTACAAACAAACATACCCGACGCATCAACTGGATCCTGCGTGCCAAAAGCAACAGCAAACAATTTGCACCATCATTTGGGGCCAATCTTCCCAGAGGAGCAGACATTCGGAATAAAGCATGCCTTACAACCCACAGAAAAGAGACAAAAGGGTCTACCAAGTAAATGACATCAGGAGGGGGCAGATACTTGCCATTTATCCTAATCCCTTTTAGCTGGGTGAAACTTCTAACTTGTAAAGGCTGGAAAAACTGCCTAAGGTCAAAAAAAGCAATTTCCACAGAAAGGCTAAAACGCCAGAAAAAACGCCAAAACGCAGGTAAATGCAGTGGCAGTTTTCTTGGCGTTTTAACTGGCGTTTTTCATCAAGAAAAAAACGCAGGACAAAAACCCAAGTGGAAACCTAGCCTTAGCTTAATGTTGGAAAGCTTTAAGGATTTTGCATTTCTGTCTTTCAATGTAATCATCAGCTCATTGGTGTTGCAAAGACAGGAATGAAAGTTTTCAGGAAAACATCCCACTCGTCCCTGGGTGGGCTTGAACCACCAACCTTTCGGTTAACAGCCGAACGCGCTAACCGATTGCGCCACAGAGACAACCACATGTGACTGTTTTCAGAGAAGCAGTGAGGATTATGACTTTAAACCTTCAGCATTCCAGAGGGCTTAGTGACCATAGCAGAAGAATTGACAGTTGTATCTCAACTGTTTATACATTATATCATGATGGTGAGAACTTGTACTCCTAAATTGTCTTTACGAATCTTGAAGAAGAGATTTGGGGAAAAAAAGTCAGATATTCATGGTTTTTTATCATTTGGGAAGAAAGTGGCAAAAAGTTGGCACTTTCGAAGCTTGAAGAAGAGATTTGGAGAAAAAAAGTCAGGAATTAATGTGTTTTTATCATTTGTGAAGAAAGTGCCACGAAAAGCAGAGTGGCGCAGCGGAAGCGTGCTGGGCCCATAACCCAGAGGTCGATGGATCGAAACCATCCTCTGCTAGATGTCATTTTTACATAGGGTTAATAACTTCTGTCATTGATGATATTGCATGAAAACAGCATTCTCCCCTCGGACAAACAGCTGTACAGAAAGCAGAGTGGCGCAGCGGAAGCGTGCTGGGCCCATAACCCAGAGGTCGATGGATCGAAACCATCCTCTGCTAGATGTCATTTTTACATAGGGTTAATAACTTCTGTCATTGATGATATTGCATTAAAACAGCATTCTCCCCTCGGACAAACTACTATATGAAAAGCAGAGTGGCGCAGCGGAAGCGTGCTGGGCCCATAACCCAGAGGTCGATGGATCGAAACCATCCTCTGCTAATTTTGTTTTTATAATGTCACTTTTCTGTTTAAGCACAACTGGCGTTGCATAAGATTATTTGGCACGTAGGGTTAACAACTTGTGTCATTTATGATATTGTATGAAAACGGCATTCTCCCCTTGCCAGCCACTATTTTGGTAACGGCTGCCCGAATTATTAACAACATGTAGTATTGTAGACGTGGCCTAAGTTAAAAAACAAAAAATTAATAATAATAATCTAAGCATTCCAAAATTGGCACTATGCCAAGAAGTTTTTCCTGTGTTTTTTCATGGAAGGATTGGCATGCTTTGTCTGGAAAATAACTTTCCACAAGTGGAATAAGAAGATTTAGCTTAATGTTGGAAAGCTTTAAGGATTTTGCATTTCTGTCTTTCAATGTAATCACTAGCTCATTGGTGTTGCAAAGACAGGAATGAAAGTTTTCAGGAAAACATCCCACTCGTCCCTGGGTGGGCTTAAACCACCAACCTTTCGGTTAACAGCCGAACGCGCTAACCGATTGCGCCACAGAGACAACCACATGTGACTGTTTTCAGAGAAGCAGTGAGG
Organism: Spea bombifrons; assembly: GCF_027358695.1. Lineage (NCBI taxonomy): Eukaryota > Metazoa > Chordata > Amphibia > Anura > Pelobatidae > Spea > Spea bombifrons. Next base: position 120,866,339 of record NC_071089.1, on the reverse strand, counting down.
ATTATGACTTTAAACCTTCAGCATTCCAGAGGGCTTAGTGACCATAGCAGAAGAATTGACAGTTGTATCTCAACTGTTTATACATTATTTCATGATGGTGAGAACTTGTACTCCTAAATTGTCTTTACGAATCTTGAAGAAGAGATTTGGGAAAAAAAGTCAGATATTCATGGTTTTTTATCATTTGGGAAGAAAGTGGCAAAAAGTTGGCACTTTCGAAGCTTGAAGAAGAGATTTGGAGAAAAAAAAGTCAGGAATTAATGTGTTTTTATCATTTGTGAAGAAAGTGCCATGAAAAGCAGAGTGGCGCAGCGGAAGCGTGCTGGGCCCATAACCCAGAGGTCGATGGATCAAAACCATCTTCTGCTAGATGTCGTTTTCACATAGGGTTAATAACTTCTGTCATTGATGATATTGCATAAAAACAGCATTCTCCCCTCGGACAAACAGCTGTACAGGAAGCAGAGTGGCGCAGCGGAAGCGTGCTGGGCCCAGAGGTCGATGGATCGAAACCATCCTCTGCTAGATGTCATTTTTACATAGGGTTAATAACTTCTGTCATTGATGATATTGCATGAAAACAGCATTCTCCCCTCGGACAAACAGCTGTACAGAAAGCTGAGTGGTGCAGCGGAAGCGTGCTGGGCCCATAACCCAGAGGTCGATGGATCGAAACCATCCTCTGCTAGATGTCATTTTTACATAGGGTTAATAACTTCTGTCATTGATGATATTGCATTAAAACAGCATTCTCCCCTCGGACAAACAGCTATATGAAAAGCAGAGTGGCCCAGCGGAAGCGTGCTGGGCCCATGACCCAGAGGTCGATGGATCGAAACCATCCTCTGCTAATTTTGTTTTCATTATGTCACTTTTCTGTTTAAGCACAACTGGCGTTGCATAAGATTAATTGGTACGTAGGGTTAACAACTTGTGTCATTTATGATATTGTATGAAAACGGCATTCTCCCCTTGCCAGCCACTATTTTGGTAACGGCTGCCCGAATTATTAACAACATGTAGTATTGTAGACGTGGCCTAAGTTAAAAATCGAAAAATTAATAATAATAATCTAAGCATTCCAAAATTGGCACTATGCCAAGAAGTTTTTCCTGTGTTTTTCCATGGAAGGATTGGCATGCTTTGTCTGGAAAATAACTTTCCACAAGTGGAATAAGAAGATTTAGGCTAGGTTTCCACTTGGGTTTTTTTTGCTAAAAACGCCCATAAAAACGCCAATAGCGCCACCTGGCGTTTTTTTAGTGAAAAACGGCTGCAGCCAGATGTTAGCTGTTCTTCAATAGGAAATCGCAAAATGCCATTTCCACTTGGCCTTTTTCTGTTTGGCGTTTTTTCAGTCCTCTTTGGCGTTTGTCTGCTTTTTTGGGCTCTGTGGCAGTTTTTCAAAATCGCAGCATGTTGACACTCTGGCGTTTTTTGCAAGGAAATCTTGGCGTTTTTCTCCAATAGAAGTCTATGGGAGAGAAAAAACGCCATGAAAAAGCCATGTGGGTTTATTGCCTTGGCGTTTTTTATGACGTTTTTTCCACAGTTACAATGCAGAGGATGGACCCAGTATCTGTGTGTCCTACGAGAAATAGGCTGAAAACAAACAGTTTCACACAAAACAAAGTCCTGGACTGGTTCATATTGAATTTTACACCATTTGGAACAAACATGCCATTACAAACAAACATACCCGACGCATCAACTGGATCCTGCGTGCCAAAAGCAACAGCAAACAATTTGCACCATCATTTGGGGCCAATCTTCCCAGAGGAGCAGACATTCGGAATAAAGCATGCCTTACAACCCACAGAAAAGAGACAAAAGGGTCTACCAAGTAAATGACATCAGGAGGGGGCAGATACTTGCCATTTATCCTAATCCCTTTTAGCTGGGTGAAACTTCTAACTTGTAAAGGCTGGAAAAACTGCCTAAGGTCAAAAAAAGCAATTTCCACAGAAAGGCTAAAACGCCAGAAAAAACGCCAAAACGCAGGTAAATGCAGTGGCAGTTTTCTTGGCGTTTTAACTGGCGTTTTTCATCAAGAAAAAAACGCAGGACAAAAACCCAAGTGGAAACCTAGCCTTAGCTTAATGTTGGAAAGCTTTAAGGATTTTGCATTTCTGTCTTTCAATGTAATCATTAGTTCATTGGTGTTGCAAAGACAGGAATGAAAGTTTTCAGGAAAACATCCCACTCGTCCCTGGGTGGGCTTGAACCACCAACCTTTCGGTTAACAGCCGAACGCGCTAACCGATTGCGCCACAGAGACAACCACATGTGACTGTTTTCAGAGAAGCAGTGAGGATTATGACTTTAAACCTTCAGCATTCCAGAGGGCTTAGTGACCATAGCAGAAGAATTGACAGTTGTATCTCAACTGTTTATACATTATATCATGATGGTGAGAACTTGTACTCCTAAATTGTCTTTACGAATCTTGAAGAAGAGATTTGGGGAAAAAAAGTCAGATATTCATGGTTTTTTATCATTTGGGAAGAAAGTGGCAAAAAGTTGGCACTTTCGAAGCTTGAAGAAGAGATTTGGAGAAAAAAAGTCAGGAATTAATGTGTTTTTATCATTTGTGAAGAAAGTGCCACGAAAAGCAGAGTGGCGCAGCGGAAGCGTGCTGGGCCCATAACCCAGAGGTCGATGGATCGAAACCATCCTCTGCTAGATGTCATTTTTACATAGGGTTAATAACTTCTGTCATTGATGATATTGCATGAAAACAGCATTCTCCCCTCGGACAAACAGCTGTACAGAAAGCAGAGTGGCGCAGCGGAAGCGTGCTGGGCCCATAACCCAGAGGTCGATGGATCGAAACCATCCTCTGCTAGATGTCATTTTTACATAGGGTTAATAACTTCTGTCATTGATGATATTGCATTAAAACAGCATTCTCCCCTCGGACAAACCACTATATGAAAAGCAGAGTGGCGCAGCGGAAGCGTGCTGGGCCCATAACCCAGAGGTCGACGGATCGAAACCATCCTCTGCTAATTTTGTTTTTATAATGTCACTTTTCTGTTTAAGCACAACTGGCGTTGCATAAGATTATTTGGCACGTAGGGTTAACAACTTGTGTCATTTATGATATTGTATGAAAACGGCATTCTCCCCTTGCCAGCCACTATTTTGGTAACGGCTGCCCGAATTATTAACAACATGTAGTATTGTAGACGTGGCCTAAGTTAAAAAACAAAAAATTAATAATAATAATCTAAGCATTCCAAAATTGGCACTATGCCAAGAAGTTTTTCCTGTGTTTTTTCATGGAAGGATTGGCATGCTTTGTCTGGAAAATAACTTTCCACAAGTGGAATAAGAAGATTTAGCTTAATGTTGGAAAGCTTTAAGGATTTTGCATTTCTGTCTTTCAATGTAATCACTAGCTCATTGGTGTTGCAAAGACAGGAATGAAAGTTTTCAGGAAAACATCCCACTCGTCCCTGGGTGGGCTTGAACCACCAACCTTTCGGTTAACAGCCGAACGCGCTAACCGATTGCGCCACAGAGACAACCACATGTGACTGTTTTCAGAGAAGCAGTGAGGATTATGACTTTAAACCTTCAGCATTCCAGAGGGCTTAGTGACCATAGCAGAAGAATTGACAGTTGTATCTCAACTGTTTATACATTATTTCATGATGGTGAGAACTTGTACTCCTAAATTGTCTTTACGAATCTTGAAGAAGAGATTTGGGAAAAAAAGTCAGATATTCATGGTTTTTTATCATTTGGGAAGAAAGTGGCAAAAAGTTGGCCCTTTCCAAGCTTGAAGAAGAGATTTGGAGAAAAAAAAGTCAGGAATTAATGTGTTTTTATCATTTGTGAAGAAAGTGCCATGAAAAGAAGAGTGGCGCAGCGGAAGTGTGCTGGGCCCATAACCCAGAGGTCGATGGATCGAAACCATCTTCTGCTAGATGTCGTTTTCACATAGGGTTAATAACTTCTGTCATTGATGATATTGCATAAAAACAGCATTCTCCCCTCGGACAAACAGCTGTACAGAAAGCAGAGTGGTGCAGCGGAAGCGTGCTGGGCCCAGAGGTCGATGGATCGAAACCATCCTCTGCTAGATGTCATTTTTACATAGGGTTAATAACTTCTGTCATTGATGATATTGCATGAAAACAGCATTCTCCCCTCGGACAAACAGCTGTACAGAAAGCTGAGTGGTGCAGCGGAAGCGTGCTGGGCCCATAACCCAGAGGTCGATGGATCGAAACCATCCTCTGCTAGATGTCATTTTTACATAGGGTTAATAACTTCTGTCATTGATGATATTGCATTAAAACAGCATTCTCCCCTCGGACAAACAGCTATATGAAAAGCAGAGTGGCCCAGCGGAAGCGTGCTGGGCCCATGACCCAGAGGTCGATGGATCGAAGCCATCCTCTGCTAATTTTGTTTTCATTATGTCACTTTTCTGTTTAAGCACAACTGGCGTTGCATAAGATTAATTGGTACGTAGGGTTAACAACTTGTGTCATTTATGATATTGTATGAAAACGGCATTCTCCCCTTGCCAGCCACTATTTTGGTAACGGCTGCCCGAATTATTAACAACATGTAGTATTGTAGACGTGGCCTAAGTTAAAAAACGAAAAATTAATAATAATAATCTAAGCATTCCAAAATTGGCACTATGCCAAGAAGTTTTTCCTGTGTTTTTCCATGGAAGGATTGGCATGCTTTGTCTGGAAAATAACTTTCCACAAGTGGAATAAGAAGATTTAGCTTAATGTTGGAAAGCTTTAAGGATTTTGCATTTCTGTCTTTCAATGTAATCACTAGCTCATTGGTGTTGCAAAGACAGGAATGAAAGTTTTCAGGAAAACATCCCACTCGTCCCTGGGTGGGCTTGAACCACCAACCTTTCGGTTAACAGCCGAACGCGCTAAACGATTGCGCCACAGAGACAACCACATGTGACTGTTTTCAGAGAAGCAGTGAGGATTATGACTTTAAACCTTCAGCATTCCAGAGGGCTTAGTGACCATAGCAGAAGAATTGACAGTTGTATCTCAACTGTTTATACATTATTTCATGATGGTGAGAACTTGTACTCCTAAATTGTCTTTACGAATCTTGAAGAAGAGATTTGGGAAAAAAAGTCAGATATTCATGGTTTTTTATCATTTGGGAAGAAAGTGGCAAAAAGTTGGCACTTTCGAAGCTTGAAGAAGAGATTTGGAGAAAAAAAGTCAGGAATTAATGTGTTTTTATCATTTGTGAAGAAAGTGCCACGAAAAGCAGAGTGGCGCAGCGGAAGCGTGCTGGGCCCATAACCCAGAGGTAGATGGATCGAAACCATCCTCTGCTAGATGTCATTTTTACATAGGGTTAATAACTTCTGTCATTGATGATATTGCATGAAAACAGCATTCTCCCCTCGGACAAACAGCTGTACAGAAAGCAGAGTGGCGCAGCGGAAGCGTGCTGGGCCCATAACCCAGAGGTCGATGGATCGAAACCATCCTCTGCTAGATGTCATTTTTACATAGGGTTAATAACTTCTGTCATTGATGATATTGCATTAAAACAGCATTCTCCCCTCGGACAAACCACTATACGAAAAGCAGAGTGGCGCAGCGGAAGCGTGCTGGGCCCATAACCCAGAGGTCGATGGATCGAAACCATCCTCTGCTAATTTTGTTTTCATTATATCACTTTTCTGTTTAAGCACAACTGGCGTTGCATAAGATTATTTGGCACGTAGGGTTAACAACTTGTGTCATTTATGATATTGTATGAAAACGGCATTCTCCCCTTGCCAGCCACTATTTTGGTAACGGCTGCCCGAATTATTAACAACATGTAGTATTGTAGACGTGGCCTAATTTAAAAAACAAAAAATTAATAATAATAATCTAAGCATTCCAAAATTGGCACTATGCCAAGAAGTTTTTCCTGTGTTTTTTCATGGAAGGATTGGCATGCTTTGTCTGGAAAATAACTTTCCACAAGTGGAATAAGAAGATTTAGCTTAATGTTGGAAAGCTTTAAAGATTTTGCATTTCTGTCTTTCAATGTAATCACTAGCTCATTGGTGTTGCAAAGACAGGAATGAAAGTTTTCAGGAAAACATCCCACTCGTCCCTGGGTGGGCTTGAACCACCAACCTTTCGGTTAACAGCCGAACGCGCTAACCGATTGCGCCACAGAGACAACCACATGTGACTGTTTTCAGAGAAGCAGTGAGGATTATGACTTTAAACCTTCAGCATTCCAGAGGGCTTAGTGACCATAGCAGAAGAATTGACAGTTGTATCTCAACTGTTTATACATTATATCATGATGGTGAGAACTTGTACTCCTAAATTGTCTTTACGAATCTTGAAGAAGAGATTTGGGGAAAAAAAGTCCGATATTCATGGTTTTTTATCATTTGGGAAGAAAGTGGCAAAAAGTTGGCACTTTCGAAGCTTGAAGAAGAGATTTGGAGAAAAAAAAGTCAGGAATTAATGTGTTTTTATCATTTGTGAAGAAAGTGCCATGCAAAGCAGAGTGGCGCAGCGGAAGCGTGCTGGGCCCATAACCCAGAGGTCGATGTATCGAAACCATCTTCTGCTAGATGTCGTTTTCACATAGGGTTAATAACTTCTGTCATTGATGATATTGCATAAAAACAGCATTCTCCCCTCGGACAAACAGCTGTACAGAAAGCAGAGTGGCGCAGCGGAAGCGTGCTGGGCCCAGAGGTCGATGGATCGAAACCATCCTCTGCTAGATGTCATTTTTACATAGGGTTAATAACTTCTGTCATTGATGATATTGCATGAAAACAGCATTCTCCCCTCGGACAAACAGCTGTACAGAAAGCTGAGTGGTGCAGCGGAAGCGTGCTGGGCCCATAACCCAGAGGTCGATGGATCGAAACCATCATCTGCTAGATGTCATTTTTACATAGGGTTAATAACTTCTGTCATTGATGATATTGCATTAAAACAGCATTCTCCCCTCGGACAAACAGCTATATGAAAAGCAGAGTGGCCCAGCGGAAGCGTGCTGGGCCCATGACCCAGAGGTCGATGGATCGAAGCCATCCTCTGCTAATTTTGTTTTCATTATGTCACTTTTCTGTTTAAGCACAACTGGCGTTGCATAAGATTAATTGGTACGTAGGGTTAACAACTTGTGTCATTTATGATATTGTATGAAAACGGCATTCTCCCCTTGCCAGCCACTATTTTGGTAACGGCTGCCCGAATTATTAACAACATGTAGTATTGTAGACGTGGCCTAAGTTAAAAAACGAAAAATTAATAATAATAATCTAAGCATTCCAAAATTGGCACTATGCCAAGAAGTTTTTCCTGTGTTTTTCCATGGAAGGATTGGCATGCTTTGTCTGGAAAATAACTTTCCACAAGTGGAATAAGAAGATTTAGGCTAGGTTTCCACTTGGGTTTTTTTTGCTAAAAACGCCCATAAAAACGCCAATAGCGCCACCTGGCGTTTTTTTAGTGAAAAACGGCTGCAGCCAGATGTTAGCTGTTCTTCAATAGGAAATCGCAAAATGCCATTTCCACTTGGCCTTTTTCTGTTTGGCGTTTTTTCAGTCCTCTTTGGCGTTTGTCTGCTTTTTTGGGCTCTGTGGCAGTTTTTCAAAATCGCAGCATGTTGACACTCTGGCGTTTTTTGCAAGGAAATCTTGGCGTTTTTCTCCAATAGAAGTCTATGGGAGAGAAAAAACGCCATGAAAAAGCCATGTGGGTTTATTGCCTTGGCGTTTTTTATGACGTTTCTTCCACAGTTACAATGCAGAGGATGGACCCAGTATCTGTGTGTCCTACGAGAAATAGGCTGAAAACAAACAGTTTCACACAAAACAAAGTCCTGGACTGGTTCATATTGAATTTTACACCATTTGGAACAAACATGCCATTACAAACAAACATACCCGACGCATCAACTGGATCCTGCGTGCCAAAAGCAACAGCAAACAATTTGCACCATCATTTGGGGCCAATCTTCCCAGAGGAGCAGACATTCGGAATAAAGCATGCCTTACAACCCACAGAAAAGAGACAAAAGGGTCTACCAAGTAAATGACATCAGGAGGGGGCAGATACTTGCCATTTATCCTAATCCCTTTTAGCTGGGTGAAACTTCTAACTTGTAAAGGCTGGAAAAACTGCCTAAGGTCAAAAAAAGCAATTTCCACAGAAAGGCTAAAACGCCAGAAAAAAACGCCAAAACGCAGGTAAATGCAGTGGCAGTTTTCTTGGCGTTTTAACTGGCGTTTTTCATCAAGAAAAAAACGCAGGACAAAAACCCAAGTGGAAACCTAGCCTTAGCTTAATGTTGGAAAGCTTTAAGGATTTTGCATTTCTGTCTTTCAATGTAATCATTAGCTCATTGGTGTTGCAAAGACAGGAATGAAAGTTTTCAGGAAAACATCCCACTCGTCCCTGGGTGGGCTTGAACCACCAACCTTTCGGTTAACAGCCGAACGCGCTAACCGATTGCGCCACAGAGACAACCACATGTGACTGTTTTCAGAGAAGCAGTGAGGATTATGACTTTAAACCTTCAGCATTCCAGAGGGCTTAGTGACCATAGCAGAAGAATTGACAGTTGTATCTCAACTGTTTATACATTATATCATGATGGTGAGAACTTGTACTCCTAAATTGTCTTTACGAATCTTGAAGAAGAGATTTGGGAAAAAAAAGTCAGATATTCATGGTTTTTTATCATTTGGGAGGAAAGTGGCAAAAAGTTGGCACTTTCGAAGCTTGAAGAAGAGATTTGGAGAAAAAAAGTCAGGAATTAATGTGTTTTTATCATTTGTGAAGAAAGTGCCACGAAAAGCAGAGTGGCGCAGCGGAAGCGTGCTGGGCCCATAACCCAGAGGTCGATGGATCGAAACCATCCTCTGCTAGATGTCATTTTTACATAGGGTTAATAACTTCTGTCATTGATGATATTGCATGAAAACAGCATTCTCCCCTCGGACAAACAGCTGTACAGAAAGCAGAGTGGCGCAGCGGAAGCGTGCTGGGCCCATAACCCAGAGGTCGATGGATCGAAACCATCCTCTGCTAGATGTCATTTTTACATAGGGTTAATAACTTCTGTCATTGATGATATTGCATTAAAACAGCATTCTCCCCTCGGACAAACCACTATACGAAAAGCAGAGTGGCGCAGCGGAAGCGTGCTGGGCCCATAACCCAGAGGTCGATGGATCGAAACCATCCTCTGCTAATTTTGTTTTCATTATATCACTTTTCTGTTTAAGCACAACTGGCGTTGCATAAGATTATTTGGCACGTAGGGTTAACAACTTGTGTCATTTATGATATTGTATGAAAACGGCATTCTCCCCTTGCCAGCCACTATTTTGGTAACGGCTGCCCGAATTATTAACAACATGTAGTATTGTAGACGTGGCCTAAGTTAAAAAACAAAAAATTAATAATAATAATCTAAGCATTCCAAAATTGGCACTATGCCAAGAAGTTTTTCCTGTGTTTTTTCATGGAAGGATTGGCATGCTTTGTCTGGAAAATAACTTTCCACAAGTGGAATAAGAAGATTTAGCTTAATGTTGGAAAGCTTTAAAGATTTATAAATTCTGTCTTTCAATGTAATCACTAGCTCATTGGTGTTGCAAAGACAGGAATGAAAGTTTTCAGGAAAACATCCCACTCGTCCCTGGGTGAGCTTGAACCACCAACCTTTCGGTTAACAGCCGAACGCGCTAACCGATTGCGCCACAGAGACAACCACATGTGACTGTTTTCAGAGAAGCAGTGAGGATTATGACTTTAAACCTTCAGCATTCCAGAGGGCTTAGTGACCATAGCAGAAGAATTGACAGTTGTATCTCAACTGTTTATACATTATATCATGATGGTGAGAACTTGTACTCCTAAATTGTCTTTACGAATCTTGAAGAAGAGATTTGGGGAAAAAAAGTCAGATATTCATGGTTTTTTATCATTTGGGAAGAAAGTGGCAAAAAGTTGGCACTTTCGAAGCTTGAAGAAGAGATTTGGAGAAAAAAAGTCAGGAATTAATGTGTTTTTATCATTTGTGAAGAAAGTGCCACGAAAAGCAGAGTGGCGCAGCGGAAGCGTGCTGGGCCCATAACCCAGAGGTCGATGGATTGAAACCATCCTCTGCTAGATGTCATTTTTACATAGGGTTAATAACTTCTGTCATTGATGATATTGCATGAAAACAGCATTCTCCCCTCGGACAAACAGCTGTACAGAAAGCAGAGTGGCGCAGCGGAAACGTGCTGGGCCCATAACCCAGAGGTCGATGGATCGAAACCATCCTCTGCTAGGTGTCATTTTTACATAGGGTTAATAACTTCTGTCATTGATGATATTGCATTAAAACAGCATTCTCCCCTCGGACAAACCACTATACGAAAAGCAGAGTGGCGCAGCGGAAGCGTGCTGGGCCCATAACCCAGAGGTCGATGGATCGAAACCATCCTCTGCTAATTTTGTTTTCATTATATCACTTTTCTGTTTAAGCACAACTGGCGTTGCATAAGATTATTTGGCACGTAGGGTTAACAACTTGTGTCATTTATGATATTGTATGAAAACGGCATTCTCCCCTTGCCAGCCACTATTTTGGTAACGGCTGCCTGAATTATTAACAACATGTAGTATTGTAGACGTGGCCTAATTTAAAAAAAAAAAAATTAATAATAATAATCTAAGCATTCCAAAATTGGCACTATGCCAAGAAGTTTTTCCTGTGTTTTTTCATGGAAGGATTGGCATGCTTTGTCTGGAAAATAACTTTCCACAAGTGGAATAAGAAGATTTAGCTTAATGTTGGAAAGCTTTAAAGATTTTGCATTTCTGTCTTTCAATGTAATCACTAGCTCATTGGTGTTGCAAAGACAGGAATGAAAGTTTTCAGGAAAACATCCCACTCGTCCCTGGGTGGGCTTGAACCACCAACCTTTCGGTTAACAGCCGAACGCGCTAACCAATAGCGCCACAGAGACAACCACATGTGACTGTTTTCAGAGAAGCAGTGAGGATTATGACTTTAAACCTTCAGCATTCCAGAGGGCTTAGTGACCATAGCAGAAGAATTGACAGTTGTATCTCAACTGTTTATACATTATATCATGATGGTGAGAACTTGTACTCCTAAATTGTCTTTACGAATCTTGAAGAAGAGATTTGGGGAAAAAAAGTCAGATATTCATGGTTTTTTATCATTTGGGAAGAAAGTGGCAAAAAGTTGGCACTTTCGAAGCTTGAAGAATAGATTTGGAGAAAAAAAGTCAGGAATTAATGTGTTTTTATCATTTGTGAAGAAAGTGCCACGAAAAGCAGAGTGGCGCAGCGGAAGCGTGCTGGGCCCATAACCCAGAGGTCGATGGATCGAAACCATCCTCTGCTAGATGTCATTTTTACATAGGGTTAATAACTTCTGTCATTGATGATATTGCATGAAAACAGCATTCTCCCCTCGGACAAACAGCTGTACAGAAAGCAGAGTGGCGCAGCGGAAGCGTGCTGGGCCCATAACCCAGAGGTCGATGGATCGAAACCATCCTCTGCTAGATGTCATTTTTACATAGGGTTAATAACTTCTGTCATTGATGATATTGCATTAAAACAGCATTCTCCCCTCGGACAAACCACTATATGAAAAGCAGAGTGGCGCAGCGGAAGCGTGCTGGGCCCATAACCCAGAGGTCGATGGATCGAAACCATCCTCTGCTAATTTTGTTTTTATAATGTCACTTTTCTGTTTAAGCACAACTGGCGTTGCATAAGATTATTTGGCACGTAGGGTTAACAACTTGTGTCATTTATGATATTGTATGAAAACGGCATTCTCCCCTTGCCAGCCACTATTTTGGTAACGGCTGCCCGAATTATTAACAACATGTAGTATTGTAGACGTGGCCTAAGTTAAAAAACAAAAAATTAATAATAATAATCTAAGCATTCCAAAATTGGCACTATGCCAAGAAGTTTTTCCTGTGTTTTTTCATGGAAGGATTGGCATGCTTTGTCTGGAAAATAACTTTCCACAAGTGGAATAAGAAGATTTAGCTTAATGTTGGAAAGCTTTAAGGATTTTGCATTTCTGTCTTTCAATGTAATCACTAGCTCATTGGTGTTGCAAAGACAGGAATGAAAGTTTTCAGGAAAACATCCCACTCGTCCCTGGGTGGGCTTGAACCACCAACCTTTCGGTTAACAGCCGAACGCGCTAACCGATTGCGCCACAGAGACAACCACATGTGACTGTTTTCAGAGAAGCAGTGAGGATTATGACTTTAAACCTTCAGCATTCCAGAGGGCTTAGTGACCATAGCAGAAGAATTGACAGTTGTATCTCAACTGTTTATACATTATTTCATGATGGTGAGAACTTGTACTCCTAAATTGTCTTTACGAATCTTGAAGAAGAGATTTGGGAAAAAAAGTCAGATATTCATGGTTTTTTATCATTTGGGAAGAAAGTGGCAAAAAGTTGGCACTTTCGAAGCTTGAAGAAGAGATTTGGAGAAAAAAAAGTCAGGAATTAATGTGTTTTTATCATTTGTGAAGAAAGTGCCATGAAAAGCAGAGTGGCGCAGCGGAAGCGTGCTGGGCCCATAACCCAGAGGTCGATGGATCGAAACCATCTTCTGCTAGATGTCGTTTTCACATAGGGTTAATAACTTCTGTCATTGATGATATTGCATAAAAACAGCATTCTCCCCTCGGACAAACAGCTGTACAGAAAGCAGAGTGGTGCAGCGGAAGCGTGCTGGGCCCAGAGGTCGATGGATCGAAACCATCCTCTGCTAGATGTCATTTTTACATAGGGTTAATAACTTCTGTCATTGATGATATTGCATGAAAACAGCATTCTCCCCTCGGACAAACAGCTGTACAGAAAGCTGAGTGGTGCAGCGGAAGCGTGCTGGGCCCATAACCCAGAGGTCGATGGATCGAAACCATCCTCTGCTAGATGTCATTTTTACATAGGGTTAATAACTTCTGTCATTGATGATATTGCATTAAAACAGCATTCTCCCCTCGGACAAACAGCTATATGAAAAGCAGAGTGGCCCAGCGGAAGCGTGCTGGGCCCATGACCCAGAGGTCGATGGATCGAAGCCATCCTCTGCTGATTTTGTTTTCATTATGTCACTTTTCTGTTTAAGCACAACTGGCGTTGCATAAGATTAATTGGTACGTAGGGTTAACAACTTGTGTCATTTATGATATTGTATGAAAACGGCATTCTCCCCTTGCCAGCCACTATTTTGGTAACGGCTGCCCGAATTATTAACAACATGTAGTATTGTAGACGTGGCCTAAGTTAAAAAACGAAAAATTAATAATAATAATCTAAGCATTCCAAAATTGGCACTATGCCAAGAAGTTTTTCCTGTGTTTTTCCATGGAAGGATTGGCATGCTTTGTCTGGAAAATAACTTTCCACAAGTGGAATAAGAAGATTTAGGCTAGGTTTCCACTTGGGTTTTTTTTGCTAAAAACGCCCATAAAAACGCCAATAGCGCCACCTGGCGTTTTTTTTAGTGAAAAACGGCTGCAGCCAGATGTTAGCTGTTCTTCAATAGGAAATCGCAAAATGCCATTTCCACTTGGCCTTTTTCTGTTTGGCGTTTTTTCAGTCCTCTTTGGCGTTTGTCTGCTTTTTTGGGCTCTGTGGCAGTTTTTCAAAATCGCAGCATGTTGACACTCTGGCGTTTTTTGCAAGGAAATCTTGGCGTTTTTCTCCAATAGAAGTCTATGGGAGAGAAAAAACGCCATGAAAAAGCCATGTGGGTTTATTGCCTTGGCGTTTTTTATGACGTTTTTTCCACAGTTACAATGCAGAGGATGGACCCAGTATCTGTGTGTCCTACGAGAAATAGGCTGAAAACAAACAGTTTCACACAAAACAAAGTCCTGGACTGGTTCATATTGAATTTTACACCATTTGGAACAAACATGCCATTACAAACAAACATACCCGACGCATCAACTGGATCCTGCGTGCCAAAAGCAACAGCAAACAATTTGCACCATCATTTGGGGCCAATCTTCCCAGAGGAGCAGACATTCGGAATAAAGCATGCCTTACAACCCACAGAAAAGAGACAAAAGGGTCTACCAAGTAAATGACATCAGGAGGGGGCAGATACTTGCCATTTATCCTAATCCCTTTTAGCTGGGTGAAACTTCTAACTTGTAAAGGCTGGAAAAACTGCCTAAGGTCAAAAAAAGCAATTTCCACAGAAAGGCTAAAACGCCAGAAAAAACGCCAAAACGCAGGTAAATGCAGTGGCAGTTTTCTTGGCGTTTTAACTGGCGTTTTTCATCAAGAAAAAAACGCAGGACAAAAACCCAAGTGGAAACCTAGCCTTAGCTTAATGTTGGAAAGCTTTAAGGATTTTGCATTTCTGTCTTTCAATGTAATCATTAGCTCATTGGTGTTGCAAAGACAGGAATGAAAGTTTTCAGGAAAACATCCCACTCGTCCCTGGGTGGGCTTGAACCACCAACCTTTCGGTTAACAGCCGAACGCGCTAACCGATTGCGCCACAGAGACAACCACATGTGACTGTTTTCAGAGAAGCAGTGAGGATTATGACTTTAAACCTTCAGCATTCCAGAGGGCTTAGTGACCATAGCAGAAGAATTGACAGTTGTATCTCAACTGTTTATACATTATATCATGATGGTGAGAACTTGTACTCCTAAATTGTCTTTACGAATCTTGAAGAAGAGATTTGGGAAAAAAAAGTCAGATATTCATGGTTTTTTATCATTTGGGAAGAAAGTGGCAAAAAGTTGGCACTTTCGAAGCTTGAAGAAGAGATTTGGAGAAAAAAAGTCAGGAATTAATGTGTTTTTATCATTTGTGAAGAAAGTGCCACGAAAAGCAGAGTGGCGCAGCGGAAGCGTGCTGGGCCCATAACCCAGAGGTCGATGGATCGAAACCATCCTCTGCTAGATGTCATTTTTACATAGGGTTAATAACTTCTGTCATTGATGATATTGCATGAAAACAGCATTCTCCCCTCGGACAAACAGCTGTACAGAAAGCAGAGTGGCGCAGCGGAAGCGTGCTGGTCCCATAACCCAGAGGTCGATGGATCGAAACCATCCTCTGCTAGATGTCATTTTTACATAGGGTTAATAACTTCTGTCATTGATGATATTGCATTAAAACAGCATTCTCCCCTCGGACAAACCACTATATGAAAAGCAGAGTGGCGCAGCGGAAGCGTGCTGGGCCCATAACCCAGAGGTCGATGGATCGAAACCATCCTCTGCTAATTTTGTTTTTATAATGTCACTTTTCTGTTTAAGCACAACTGGCGTTGCATAAGATTATTTGGCACGTAGGGTTAACAACTTGTGTCATTTATGATATTGTATGAAAACGGCATTCTCCCCTTGCCAGCCACTATTTTGGTAACGGCTGCCCGAATTATTAACAACATGTAGTATTGTAGACGTGGCCTAAGTTAAAAAACAAAAAATTAATAATAATAATCTAAGCATTCCAAAATTGGCACTATGCCAAGAAGTTTTTCCTGTGTTTTTTCATGGAAGGATTGGCATGCTTTGTCTGGAAAATAACTTTCCACAAGTGGAATAAGAAGATTTAGCTTAATGTTGGAAAGCTTTAAGGATTTTGCATTTCTGTCTTTCAATGTAATCACTAGCTCATTGGTGTTGCAAAGACAGGAATGAAAGTTTTCAGGAAAACATCCCACTCATCCCTGGGTGGGCTTGAACCACCAACCTTTCGGTTAACAGCCGAACGCGCTAAACGATTGCGCCACAGAGACAACTACATGTGACTGTTTTCAGAGAAGCAGTGAGGATTATGACTTTAAACCTTCAGCATTCCAGAGGGCTTAGTGACCATAGCAGAAGAATTGACAGTTGTATCTCAACTGTTTATACATTATTTCATGATGGTGAGAACTTGTACTCCTAAATTGTCTTTACGAATCTTGAAGAAGAGATTTGGGAAAAAAAGTCAGATATTCATGGTTTTTTATCATTTGGGAAGAAAGTGGCAAAAAGTTGGCACTTTCGAAGCTTGAAGAAGAGATTTGGAGAAAAAAAGTCAGGAATTAATGTGTTTTTATCATTTGTGAAGAAAGTGCCACGAAAAGCAGAGTGGCGCAGCGGAAGCGTGCTGGGCCCATAACCCAGAGGTAGATGGATCGAAACCATCCTCTGCTAGATGTCATTTTTACATAGGGTTAATAACTTCTGTCATTGATGATATTGCATGAAAACAGCATTCTCCCCTCGGACAAACAGCTGTACAGAAAGCAGAGTGGCGCAGCGGAAGCGTGCTGGGCCCATAACCCAGAGGTCGATGGATCGAAACCATCCTCTGCTAGATGTCATTTTTACATAGGGTTAATAACTTCTGTCATTGATGATATTGCATTAAAACAGCATTCTCCCCTCGGACAAACCACTATACGAAAAGCAGAGTGGCGCAGCGGAAGCGTGCTGGGCCCATAACCCAGAGGTCGATGGATCGAAACCATCCTCTGCTAATTTTGTTTTCATTATATCACTTTTCTGTTTAAGCACAACTGGCGTTGCATAAGATTATTTGGCACGTAGGGTTAACAACTTGTGTCATTTATGATATTGTATGAAAACGGCATTCTCCCCTTGCCAGCCACTATTTTGGTAACGGCTGCCCGAATTATTAACAACATGTAGTATTGTAGACGTGGCCTAATTTAAAAAACAAAAAATTAATAATAATAATCTAAGCATTCCAAAATTGGCACTATGCCAAGAAGTTTTTCCTGTGTTTTTTCATGGAAGGATTGGCATGCTTTGTCTGGAAAATAACTTTCCACAAGTGGAATAAGAAGATTTAGCTTAATGTTGGAAAGCTTTAAAGATTTTGCATTTCTGTCTTTCAATGTAATCACTAGCTCATTGGTGTTGCAAAGACAGGAATGAAAGTTTTCAGGAAAACATCCCACTCGTCCCTGGGTGGGCTTGAACCACCAACCTTTCGGTTAACAGCCGAACGCGCTAACCGATTGCGCCACAGAGACAACCACACGTGACTGTTTTCAGAGAAGCAGTGAGGATTATGACTTTAAACCTTCAGCATTCCAGAGGGCTTAGTGACCATAGCAGAAGAATTGACAGTTGTATCTCAACTGTTTATACATTATATCATGATGGTGAGAACTTGTACTCCTAAATTGTCTTTACGAATCTTGAAGAAGAGATTTGGGGAAAAAAAGTCAGATATTCATGGTTTTTTATCATTTGGGAAGAAAGTGGCAAAAAGTTGGCACTTTCGAAGCTTGAAGAAGAGATTTGGAGAAAAAAAGTCAGGAATTAATGTGTTTTTATCATTTGTGAAGAAAGTGCCACGAAAAGCAGAGTGGCGCAGCGGAAGCGTGCTGGGCCCATAACCCAGAGGTCGATGGATCGAAACCATCCTCTGCTAGATGTCGTTTTTACATAGGGTTAATAACTTCTGTCATTGATGATATTGCATGAAAACAGCATTCTCCCCTCGGACAAACAGCTGTACAGAAAGCAGAGTGGCGCAGCGGAAGCGTGCTGGGCCCATAACCCAGAGGTCGATGGATCGAAACCATCCTCTGCTAGATGTCATTTTTGCATAGGGTTAATAACTTCTGTCATTGATGATATTGCATTAAAACAGCATTCTCCCCTCGGACAAACCACTATATGAAAAGCAGAGTGGCGCAGCGGAAGCGTGCTGGGCCCATAACCCAGAGGTCGATGGATCGAAACCATCCTCTGCTAATTTTGTTTTTATAATGTCACTTTTCTGTTTAAGCACAACTGGCGTTGCATAAGATTATTTGGCACGTAGGGTTAACAACTTGTGTCATTTATGATATTGTATGAAAACGGCATTCTCCCCTTGCCAGCCACTATTTTGGTAACGGCTGCCCGAATTATTAACAACATGTAGTATTGTAGACGTGGCCTAAGTTAAAAAACAAAAAATTAATAATAATAATCTAAGCATTCCAAAATTGGCACTATGCCAAGAAGTTTTTCCTGTGTTTTTTCATGGAAGGATTGGCATGCTTTGTCTGGAAAATAACTTTCCACAAGTGGAATAAGAAGATTTAGCTTAATGTTGGAAAGCTTTAAGGATTTTGCATTTCTGTCTTTCAATGTAATCACTAGCTCATTGGTGTTGCAAAGACAGGAATGAAAGTTTTCAGGAAAACATCCCACTCGTCCCTGGGGGGGCTTGAACCACCAACCTTTCGGTTAACAGCCGAACGCGCTAACCGATTGCGCCACAGAGACAACCACATGTGACTGTTTTCAGAGAAGCAGTGAGGATTATGACTTTAAACCTTCAGCATTCCAGAGGGCTTAGTGACCATAGCAGAAGAATTGACAGTTGTATCTCAACTGTTTATACATTATTTCATGATGGTGAGAACTTGTACTCCTAAATTGTCTTTACGAATCTTGAAGAAGAGATTTGGGAAAAAAAGTCAGATATTCATGGTTTTTTATCATTTGGGAAGAAAGTGGCAAAAAGTTGGCACTTTCGAAGCTTGAAGAAGAGATTTGGAGAAAAAAAAGTCAGGAATTAATGTGTTTTTATCATTTGTGAAGAAAGTGCCATGCAAAGCAGAGTGGCGCAGCGGAAGCGTGCTGGGCCCATAACCCAGAGGTCGATGTATCGAAACCATCTTCTGCTAGATGTCGTTTTCACATAGGGTTAATAACTTCTGTCATTGATGATATTGCATAAAAACAGCATTCTCCCCTCGGACAAACAGCTGTACAGAAAGCAGAGTGGCGCAGCGGAAGCGTGCTGGGCCCAGAGGTCGATGGATCGAAACCATCCTCTGCTAGATGTCATTTTTACATAGGGTTAATAACTTCTGTCATTGATGATATTGCATGAAAACAGCATTCTCCCCTCGGACAAACAGCTGTACAGAAAGCTGAGTGGTGCAGCGGAAGCGTGCTGGGCCCATAACCCAGAGGTCGATGGATCGAAACCGTCATCTGCTAGATGTCATTTTTACATAGGGTTAATAACTTCTGTCATTGATGATATTGCATTAAAACAGCATTCTCCCCTCGGACAAACAGCTATATGAAAAGCAGAGTGGCCCAGCGGAAGCGTGCTGGGCCCATGACCCAGAGGTCGATGGATCGAAGCCATCCTCTGCTAATTTTGTTTTCATTATGTCACTTTTCTGTTTAAGCACAACTGGCGTTGCATAAGATTAATTGGTACGTAGGGTTAACAACTTGTGTCATTTATGATATTGTATGAAAACGGCATTCTCCCCTTGCCAGCCACTATTTTGGTAACGGCTGCCCGAATTATTAACAACATGTAGTATTGTAGACGTGGCCTAAGTTAAAAAACGAAAAATTAATAATAATAATCTAAGCATTCCAAAATTGGCACTATGCCAAGAAGTTTTTCCTGTGTTTTTCCATGGAAGGATTGGCATGCTTTGTCTGGAAAATAACTTTCCACAAGTGGAATAAGAAGATTTAGGCTAGGTTTCCACTTGGGTTTTTTTTGCTAAAAACGCCCATAAAAACGCCAATAGCGCCACCTGGCGTTTTTTTAGTGAAAAACGGCTGCAGCCAGATGTTAGCTGTTCTTCAATAGGAAATCGCAAAATGCCATTTCCACTTGGCCTTTTTCTGTTTGGCGTTTTTTCAGTCCTCTTTGGCGTTTGTCTGCTTTTTTGGGCTCTGTGGCAGTTTTTCAAAATCGCAGCATGTTGACACTCTGGCGTTTTTTGCAAGGAAATCTTGGCGTTTTTCTCCAATAGAAGTCTATGGGAGAGAAAAAACGCCATGAAAAAGCCATGTGGGTTTATTGCCTTGGCGTTTTTTATGACGTTTCTTCCACAGTTACAATGCAGAGGATGGACCCAGTATCTGTGTGTCCTACGAGAAATAGGCTGAAAACAAACAGTTTCACACAAAACAAAGTCCTGGACTGGTTCATATTGAATTTTACACCATTTGGAACAAACATGCCATTACAAACAAACATACCCGACGCATCAACTGGATCCTGCGTGCCAAAAGCAACAGCAAACAATTTGCACCATCATTTGGGGCCAATCTTCCCAGAGGAGCAGACATTCGGAATAAAGCATGCCTTACAACCCACAGAAAAGAGACAAAAGGGTCTACCAAGTAAATGACATCAGGAGGGGGCAGATACTTGCCATTTATCCTAATCCCTTTTAGCTGGGTGAAACTTCTAACTTGTAAAGGCTGGAAAAACTGCCTAAGGTCAAAAAAAGCAATTTCCACAGAAAGGCTAAAACGCCAGAAAAAAACGCCAAAACGCAGGTAAATGCAGTGGCAGTTTTCTTGGCGTTTTAACTGGCGTTTTTCATCAAGAAAAAAACGCAGGACAAAAACCCAAGTGGAAACCTAGCCTTAGCTTAATGTTGGAAAGCTTTAAGGATTTTGCATTTCTGTCTTTCAATGTAATCATTAGCTCATTGGTGTTGCAAAGACAGGAATGAAAGTTTTCAGGAAAACATCCCACTCGTCCCTGGGTGGGCTTGAACCACCAACCTTTCGGTTAACAGCCGAACGCGCTAACCGATTGCGCCACAGAGACAACCACATGTGACTGTTTTCAGAGAAGCAGTGAGGATTATGACTTTAAACCTTCAGCATTCCAGAGGGCTTAGTGACCATAGCAGAAGAATTGACAGTTGTATCTCAACTGTTTATACATTATATCATGATGGTGAGAACTTGTACTCCTAAATTGTCTTTACGAATCTTGAAGAAGAGATTTGGGAAAAAAAAGTCAGATATTCATGGTTTTTTATCATTTGGGAAGAAAGTGGCAAAAAGTTGGCACTTTCGAAGCTTGAAGAAGAGATTTGGAGAAAAAAAGTCAGGAATTAATGTGTTTTTATCATTTGTGAAGAAAGTGCCACGAAAAGCAGAGTGGCGCAGCGGAAGCGTGCTGGGCCCATAACCCAGAGGTCGATGGATCGAAACCATCCTCTGCTAGATGTCATTTTTACATAGGGTTAATAACTTCTGTCATTGATGATATTGCATGAAAACAGCATTCTCCCCTCGGACAAACAGCTGTACAGAAAGCAGAGTGGCGCAGCGGAAGCGTGCTGGGCCCATAACCCAGAGGTCGATGGATCGAAACCATCCTCTGCTAGATGTCATTTTTACATAGGGTTAATAACTTCTGTCATTGATGATATTGCATTAAAACAGCATTCTCCCCTCGGACAAACCACTATACGAAAAGCAGAGTGGCGCAGCGGAAGCGTGCTGGGCCCATAACCCAGAGGTCGATGGATCGAAACCATCCTCTGCTAATTTTGTTTTCATTATATCACTTTTCTGTTTAAGCACAACTGGCGTTGCATAAGATTATTTGGCACGTAGGGTTAACAACTTGTGTCATTTATGATATTGTATGAAAACGGCATTCTCCCCTTGCCAGCCACTATTTTGGTAACGGCTGCCCGAATTATTAACAACATGTAGTATTGTAGACGTGGCCTAAGTTAAAAAACAAAAAATTAATAATAATAATCTAAGCATTCCAAAATTGGCACTATGCCAAGAAGTTTTTCCTGTGTTTTTTCATGGAAGGATTGGCATGCTTTGTCTGGAAAATAACTTTCCACAAGTGGAATAAGAAGATTTAGCTTAATGTTGGAAAGCTTTAAGGATTTTGCATTTCTGTCTTTCAATGTAATCACTAGCTCATTGGTGTTGCAAAGACAGGAATGAAAGTTTTCAGGAAAACATCCCACTCGTCCCTGGGTGGGCTTGAACCACCAACCTTTCGGTTAACAGCCGAACGCGCTAACCGATTGCGCCACAGAGACAACCACATGTGACTGTTTTCAGAGAAGCAGTGAGGATTATGACTTTAAACCTTCAGCATTCCAGAGGGCTTAGTGACCATAGCAGAAGAATTGACAGTTGTATCTCAACTGTTTATACATTATTTCATGATGGTGAGAACTTGTACTCCTAAATTGTCTTTACGAATCTTGAAGAAGAGATTTGGGAAAAAAAGTCAGATATTCATGGTTTTTTATCATTTGGGAAGAAAGTGGCAAAAAGTTGGCACTTTCGAAGCTTGAAGAAGAGATTTGGAGAAAAAAAAGTCAGGAATTAATGTGTTTTTATCATTTGTGAAGAAAGTGCCATGAAAAGCAGAGTGGCGCAGCGGAAGCGTGCTGGGCCCATAACCCAGAGGTCGATGGATCGAAACCATCTTCTGCTAGATGTCGTTTTCACATAGGGTTAATAACTTCTGTCATTGATGATATTGCATAAAAACAGCATTCTCCCCTCGGACAAACAGCTGTACAGAAAGCAGAGTGGTGCAGCGGAAGCGTGCTGGGCCCAGAGGTCGATGGATCGAAACCATCCTCTGCTAGATGTCATTTTTACATAGGGTTAATAACTTCTGTCATTGATGATATTGCATGAAAACAGCATTCTCCCCTCGGACAAACAGCTGTACAGAAAGCTGAGTGGTGCAGCGGAAGCGTGCTGGGCCCATAACCCAGAGGTCGATGGATCGAAACCATCCTCTGCTAGATGTCATTTTTACATAGGGTTAATAACTTCTGTCATTGATGATATTGCATGAAAACAGCATTCTCCCCTCGGACAAACAGCTGTACAGAAAGCTGAGTGGTGCAGCGGAAGCGTGCTGGGCCCATAACCCAGAGGTCGATGGATCGAAACCATCCTCTGCTAGATGTCATTTTTACATAGGGTTAATAACTTCTGTCATTGATGATATTGCATTAAAACAGCATTCTCCCCTCGGACAAACAGCTATATGAAAAGCAGAGTGGCCCAGCGGAAGCGTGCTGGGCCCATGACCCAGAGGTCGATGGATCGAAGCCATCCTCTGCTGATTTTGTTTTCATTATGTCACTTTTCTGTTTAAGCACAACTGGCGTTGCATAAGATTAATTGGTACGTAGGGTTAACAACTTGTGTCATTTATGATATTGTATGAAAACGGCATTCTCCCCTTGCCAGCCACTATTTTGGTAACGGCTGCCCGAATTATTAACAACATGTAGTATTGTAGACGTGGCCTAAGTTAAAAAACGAAAAATTAATAATAATAATCTAAGCATTCCAAAATTGGCACTATGCCAAGAAGTTTTTCCTGTGTTTTTCCATGGAAGGATTGGCATGCTTTGTCTGGAAAATAACTTTCCACAAGTGGAATAAGAAGATTTAGGCTAGGTTTCCACTTGGGTTTTTTTTGCTAAAAACGCCCATAAAAACGCCAATAGCGCCACCTGGCGTTTTTTTTAGTGAAAAACGGCTGCAGCCAGATGTTAGCTGTTCTTCAATAGGAAATCGCAAAATGCCATTTCCACTTGGCCTTTTTCTGTTTGGCGTTTTTTCAGTCCTCTTTGGCGTTTGTCTGCTTTTTTGGGCTCTGTGGCAGTTTTTCAAAATCGCAGCATGTTGACACTCTGGCGTTTTTTGCAAGGAAATCTTGGCGTTTTTCTCCAATAGAAGTCTATGGGAGAGAAAAAACGCCATGAAAAAGCCATGTGGGTTTATTGCCTTGGCGTTTTTTATGACGTTTTTTCCACAGTTACAATGCAGAGGATGGACCCAGTATCTGTGTGTCCTACGAGAAATAGGCTGAAAACAAACAGTTTCACACAAAACAAAGTCCTGGACTGGTTCATATTGAATTTTACACCATTTGGAACAAACATGCCATTACAAACAAACATACCCGACGCATCAACTGGATCCTGCGTGCCAAAAGCAACAGCAAACAATTTGCACCATCATTTGGGGCCAATCTTCCCAGAGGAGCAGACATTCGGAATAAAGCATGCCTTACAACCCACAGAAAAGAGACAAAAGGGTCTACCAAGTAAATGACATCAGGAGGGGGCAGATACTTGCCATTTATCCTAATCCCTTTTAGCTGGGTGAAACTTCTAACTTGTAAAGGCTGGAAAAACTGCCTAAGGTCAAAAAAAGCAATTTCCACAGAAAGGCTAAAACGCCAGAAAAAACGCCAAAACGCAGGTAAATGCAGTGGCAGTTTTCTTGGCGTTTTAACTGGCGTTTTTCATCAAGAAAAAAACGCAGGACAAAAACCCAAGTGGAAACCTAGCCTTAGCTTAATGTTGGAAAGCTTTAAGGATTTTGCATTTCTGTCTTTCAATGTAATCATTAGCTCATTGGTGTTGCAAAGACAGGAATGAAAGTTTTCAGGAAAACATCCCACTCGTCCCTGGGTGGGCTTGAACCACCAACCATTCGGTTAACAGCCGAACGCGCTAACCGATTGCGCCACAGAGACAACCACATGTGATTGTTTTCAGAGAAGCAGTGAGGATTATGACTTTAAACCTTCAGCATTCCAGAGGGCTTAGTGACCATAGCAGAAGAATTGACAGTTGTATCTCAACTGTTTATACATTATATCATGATGGTGAGAACTTGTACTCCTAAATTGTCTTTACGAATCTTGAAGAAGAGATTTGGGAAAAAAAAGTCAGATATTCATGGTTTTTTATCATTTGGGAAGAAAGTGGCAAAAAGTTGGCACTTTCGAAGCTTGAAGAAGAGATTTGGAGAAAAAAAGTCAGGAATTAATGTGTTTTTATCATTTGTGAAGAAAGTGCCACGAAAAGCAGAGTGGCGCAGCGGAAGCGTGCTGGGCCCATAACCCAGAGGTCGATGGATCGAAACCATCCTCTGCTAGATGTCATTTTTACATAGGGTTAATAACTTCTGTCATTGATGATATTGCATGAAAACAGCATTCTCCCCTCGGACAAACAGCTGTACAGAAAGCAGAGTGGCGCAGCGGAAGCGTGCTGGGCCCATAACCCAGAGGTCGATGGATCGAAACCATCCTCTGCTAGATGTCATTTTTACATAGGGTTAATAACTTCTGTCATTGATGATATTGCATTAAAACAGCATTCTCCCCTCGGACAAACCACTATATGAAAAGCAGAGTGGCGCAGCGGAAGCGTGCTGGGCCCATAACCCAGAGGTCGATGGATCGAAACCATCCTCTGCTAATTTTGTTTTTATAATGTCACTTTTCTGTTTAAGCACAACTGGCGTTGCATAAGATTATTTGGCACGTAGGGTTAACAACTTGTGTCATTTATGATATTGTATGAAAACGGCATTCTCCCCTTGCCAGCCACTATTTTGGTAACGGCTGCCCGAATTATTAACAACATGTAGTATTGTAGACGTGGCCTAAGTTAAAAAACAAAAAATTAATAATAATAATCTAAGCATTCCAAAATTGGCACTATGCCAAGAAGTTTTTCCTGTGTTTTTTCATGGAAGGATTGGCATGCTTTGTCTGGAAAATAACTTTCCACAAGTGGAATAAGAAGATTTAGCTTAATGTTGGAAAGCTTTAAGGATTTTGCATTTCTGTCTTTCAATGTAATCACTAGCTCATTGGTGTTGAAAAGACAGGAATGAAAGTTTTCAGGAAAACATCCCACTCGTCCCTGGGTGGGCTTGAACCACCAACCTTTCGGTTAACAGCCGAACGCGCTAACCGATTGCGCCACAGAGACAACCACATGTGACTGTTTTCAGAGAAGCAGTGAGGATTATGACTTTAAACCTTCAGCATTCCAGAGGGCTTAGTGACCATAGCAGAAGAATTGACAGTTGTATCTCAACTGTTTATACATTATTTCATGATGGTGAGAACTTGTACTCCTAAATTGTCTTTACGAATCTTGAAGAAGAGATTTGGGAAAAAAAGTCAGATATTCATGGTTTTTTATCATTTGGGAAGAAAGTGGCAAAAAGTTGGCACTTTCGAAGCTTGAAGAAGAGATTTGGAGAAAAAAAAGTCAGGAATTAATGTGTTTTTATCATTTGTGAAGAAAGTGCCATGAAAAGCAGAGTGGCGCAGCGGAAGCGTGCTGGGCCCATAACCCAGAGGTCGATGGATCGAAACCATCTTCTGCTAGATGTCGTTTTCACATAGGGTTAATAACTTCTGTCATTGATGATATTGCATAAAAACAGCATTCTCCCCTCGGACAAACAGCTGTACAGAAAGCAGAGTGGCGCAGCGGAAGCGTGCTGGGCCCAGAGGTCGATGGATCGAAACCATCCTCTGCTAGATGTCATTTTTACATAGGGTTAATAACTTCTGTCATTGATGATATTGCATGAAAACAGCATTCTCCCCTCGGACAAACAGCTGTACAGAAAGCTGAGTGGTGCAGCGGAAGCGTGCTGGGCCCATAACCCAGAGGTCGATGGATCGAAACCATCCTCTGCTAGATGTCATTTTTACATAGGGTTAATAACTTCTGTCATTGATGATATTGCATTAAAACAGCATTCTCCCCTCGGACAAACAGCTATATGAAAAGCAGAGTGGCCCAGCGGAAGCGTGCTGGGCCCATGACCCAGAGGTCGATGGATCGAAACCATCCTCTGCTAATTTTGTTTTCATTATGTCACTTTTCTGTTTAAGCACAACTGGCGTTGCATAAGATTAATTGGTACGTAGGGTTAACAACTTGTGTCATTTATGATATTGTATGAAAACGGCATTCTCCCCTTGCCAGCCACTATTTTGGTAACGGCTGCCCGAATTATTAACAACATGTAGTATTGTAGACGTGGCCTAAGTTAAAAAACGAAAAATTAATAATAATAATCTAAGCATTCCAAAATTGGCACTATGCCAAGAAGTTTTTCCTGTGTTTTTCCATGGAAGGATTGGCATGCTTTGTCTGGAAAATAACTTTCCACAAGTGGAATAAGAAGATTTAGGCTAGGTTTCCACTTGGGTTTTTTTTGCTAAAAACGCCCATAAAAACGCCAATAGCGCCACCTGGCGTTTTTTTAGTGAAAAACGGCTGCAGCCAGATGTTAGCTGTTCTTCAATAGGAAATCGCAAAATGCCATTTCCACTTGGCCTTTTTCTGTTTGGCGTTTTTTCAGTCCTCTTTGGCGTTTGTCTGCTTTTTTGGGCTCTGTGGCAGTTTTTCAAAATCGCAGCATGTTGACACTCTGGCGTTTTTTGCAAGGAAATCTTGGCGTTTTTCTCCAATAGAAGTCTATGGGAGAGAAAAAACGCCATGAAAAAGCCATGTGGGTTTATTGCCTTGGCGTTTTTTATGACGTTTTTTCCACAGTTACAATGCAGAGGATGGACCCAGTATCTGTGTGTCCTACGAGAAATAGGCTGAAAACAAACAGTTTCACACAAAACAAAGTCCTGGACTGGTTCATATTGAATTTTACACCATTTGGAACAAACATGCCATTACAAACAAACATACCCGACGCATCAACTGGATCCTGCGTGCCAAAAGCAACAGCAAACAATTTGCACCATCATTTGGGGCCAATCTTCCCAGAGGAGCAGACATTCGGAATAAAGCATGCCTTACAACCCACAGAAAAGAGACAAAAGGGTCTACCAAGTAAATGACATCAGGAGGGGGCAGATACTTGCCATTTATCCTAATCCCTTTTAGCTGGGTGAAACTTCTAACTTGTAAAGGCTGGAAAAACTGCCTAAGGTCAAAAAAAGCAATTTCCACAGAAAGGCTAAAACGCCAGAAAAAACGCCAAAACGCAGGTAAATGCAGTGGCAGTTTTCTTGGCGTTTTAACTGGCGTTTTTCATCAAGAAAAAAACGCAGGACAAAAACCCAAGTGGAAACCTAGCCTTAGCTTAACGTTGGAAAGCTTTAAGGATTTTGCATTTCTGTCTTTCAATGTAATCATTAGCTCATTGGTGTTGCAAAGACAGGAATGAAAGTTTTCAGGAAAACATCCCACTCGTCCCTGGGTGGGCTTGAACCACCAACCTTTCGGTTAACAGCCGAACGCGCTAACCGATTGCGCCACAGAGACAACCACATGTGACTGTTTTCAGAGAAGCAGTGAGGATTATGACTTTAAACCTTCAGCATTCCAGAGGGCTTAGTGACCATAGCAGAAGAATTGACAGTTGTATCTCAACTGTTTATACATTATATCATGATGGTGAGAACTTGTACTCCTAAATTGTCTTTACGAATCTTGAAGAAGAGATTTGGGAAAAAAAAGTCAGATATTCATGGTTTTTTATCATTTGGGAAGAAAGTGGCAAAAAGTTGGCACTTTCGAAGCTTGAAGAAGAGATTTGGAGAAAAAAAGTCAGGAATTAATGTGTTTTTATCATTTGTGAAGAAAGTGCCGCGAAAAGCAGAGTGGCGCAGCGGAAGCGTGCTGGGCCCATAACCCAGAGGTCGATGGATCGAAACCATCCTCTGCTAGATGTCATTTTTACATAGGGTTAATAACTTCTGTCATTGATGATATTGCATGAAAACAGCATTCTCCCCTCGGACAAACAGCTGTACAGAAAGCAGAGTGGCGCAGCGGAAGCGTGCTGGGCCCATAACCCAGAGGTCGATGGATCGAAACCATCCTCTGCTAGATGTCATTTTTACATAGGGTTAATAACTTCTGTCATTGATGATATTGCATTAAAACAGCATTCTCCCCTCGGACAAACCACTATACGAAAAGCAGAGTGGCGCAGCGGAAGCGTGCTGGGCCCATAACCCAGAGGTCGATGGATCGAAACCATCCTCTGCTAATTTTGTTTTCATTATATCACTTTTCTGTTTAAGCACAACTGGCGTTGCATAAGATTATTTGGCACGTAGGGTTAACAACTTGTGTCATTTATGATATTGTATGAAAACGGCATTCTCCCCTTGCCAGCCACTATTTTGGTAACGGCTGCCCGAATTATTAACAACATGTAGTATTGTAGACGTGGCCTAAGTTAAAAAACAAAAAATTAATAATAATAATCTAAGCATTCCAAAATTGGCACTATGCCAAGAAGTTTTTCCTGTGTTTTTTCATGGAAGGATTGGCATGCTTTGTCTGGAAAATAACTTTCCACAAGTGGAATAAGAAGATTTAGCTTAATGTTGGAAAGCTTTAAGGATTTTGCATTTCTGTCTTTCAATGTAATCATTAGCTCATTGGTGTTGCAAACACAGGAATGAAAGTTTTCAGGAAAACATCCCACTCGTCCCTGGGTGGGCTTGAACCACCAACCTTTCGGTTAACAGCCGAACGCGCTAACCGATTGCGCCACAGAGACAACCACATGTGAGTGTTTTCAGAGAAGCAGTGAGGATTATGACTTTAAACCTTCAGCATTCCAGAGGGCTTAGTGACCATAGCAGAAGAATTGACAGTTGTATCTCAACTGTTTATACATTATTTCATGATGGTGAGAACTTGTACTCCTAAATTGTCTTTACGAATCTTGAAGAAGAGATTTGGAAAAAAAAGTCAGATATTCATGGTTTTTTATCATTTGGGAAGAAAGTGGCAAAAAGTTGGCACTTTCGAAGCTTGAAGAAGAGATTTGGAGAAAAAAAAGTCAGGAATTAATGTGTTTTATCATTTGTGAAGAAAGCACCATGAAAAGCAGAGTGGCGCAGCGGAAGCGTGCTGGGCCCAGAGGTCGATGGATCGAAACCATCCTCTGCTAGATGTCATTTTTACATAGGGTTAATAACTTCTGTCATTGATGATATTGCATGAAAACAGCATTCTCCCCTCGGACAAACAGCTGTACAGAAAGCAGAGTGGTGCAGCGGAAGCGTGCTGGGCCCATAACCCAGAGGTCGATGGATCAAAACCATCCTCTGCTAGATGTCATTTTTACATAGGGTTAATAACTTCTGTCATTGATGATATTGCATTAAAACAGCATTCTCCCCTCGGACAAACAGCTATATGAAAAGCAGAGTGGCGCAGCGGAAGCGTGCTGGGCCCATGACCCAGAGGTCGATGGATCGAAACCATCCTCTGCTAATTTTGTTTTCATTATGTCACTTTTCTGTTTAAGCACAACTGGCGTTGCATAAGATTAATTGGTACGTAGGGTTAACAACTTGTGTCATTTATGATATTGTATGAAAACGGCATTCTCCCCTTGCCAGCCACTATTTTGGTAACGGCTGCCCGAATTATTAACAACATGTAGTATTGTAGACGTGGCCTAAGTTAAAAAACGAAAAATTAATAATAATAATCTAAGCATTCCAAAATTGGCACTATGCCAAGAAGTTTTTCCTGTGTTTTTCCATGGAAGGATTGGCATGCTTTGTCTGGAAAATAACTTTCCACAAGTGGAATAAGAAGATTTAGGCTAGGTTTCCACTTGGTTTTTTTTTGCTAAAAACGCCCATAAAAACGCCAATAGCGCCACCTGGCGTTTTTTTAGTGAAAAACGGCTGCAGCCAGATGTTAGCTGTTCTTCAATAGGAAATCGCAAAATGCCATTTCCACTTGGCCTTTTTCTGTTTGGCGTTTTTTCAGTCCTCTTTGGCGTTTGTCTGCTTTTTTGGGCTCTGTGGCAGTTTTTCAAAATCGCAGCATGTTGACACTCTGGCGTTTTTTGCAAGGAAATCTTGGCGTTTTTCTCCAATAGAAGTCTATGGGAGAGAAAAAACGCCATGAAAAAGCCATGTGGGTTTATTGCCTTGGCGTTTTTTATGACGTTTTTTCCACAGTTACAATGCAGAGGATGGACCCAGTATCCGTGTGTCCTACGAGAAATAGGCTGAAAACAAACAGTTTCACACAAAACAAAGTCCTGGACTGGTTCATATTGAATTTTACACCATTTGGAACAAACATGCCATTACAAACAAACATACCCGACGCATCAACTGGATCCTGCGTGCCAAAAGCAACAGCAAACAATTTGCACCATCATTTGGGGCCAATCTTCCCAGAGGAGCAGACATTCGGAATAAAGCATGCCTTACAAACCACAGAAAAGAGACAAAAGGGTCTACCAAGTAAATGACATCAGGAGGGGGCAGATACTTGCCATTTATCCTAATCCCTTTTAGCTGGGTGAAACTTCTAACTTGTAAAGGCTGGAAAAACTGCCTAAGGTCAAAAAAAGCAATTTCCACAGAAAGGCTAAAACGCCAGAAAAAACGCCGAAACGCAGGTAAATGCAGTGGCAGTTTTCTTGGCGTTTTTCCTGGCGTTTTTCATCAAGAAAAAAACGCAGGACAAAAACCCAAGTGGAAACCTAGCCTTAGCTTAATGTTGGAAAGCTTTAAGGATTTTGCATTTCTGTCTTTCAATGTAATCATTAGCTCATTGGTGTTGCAAAGACAGGAATGAAAGTTTTCAGGAAAACATCCCGCTCGTCCCTGGGTGGGCTTGAACCACCAACCTTTCGGTTAACAGCCGAACGCTCTAACCGATTGCGCCACAGAGACAAACACATGTGACTGTTTTCAGAGAAGCAGTGAGGATTATGACTTTAAACCTTCAGCATTCCAGAGGGCTTAGTGACCATAGCAGAAGAATTGACAGTTGTATCTCAACTGTTTATACATTATTTCATGATGGTGAGAACTTGTACTCCTAAATTGTCTTTACGAATCTTGAAGAAGAGATTTGGGAAAAAAGTCAGATATTCATGGTTTTTTATCATTTGGGAAGAAAGTGGCAAAAAGTTGGCACTTTCGAAGCTTGAAGAAGAGATTTGGAGAAAAAAAAGTCAGTAATTAATGTGTTTTTATCATTTGTGAAGAAAGAGCCACGAAAAGCAGAGTGGCGCAGCGGAAGCGTGCTGGGCCCATAACCCAGAGGTCGATGGATCGAAACCATCCTCTGCTAGATGTCATTTTTACATAGGGTTAATAACTTCTGTCATTGATGATATTGCATTAAAACAGCATTCTCCCCTCGGACAAACCACTATATGAAAAGCAGAGTGGCGCAGCGGAAGCGTGCTGGGCCCATAACCCAGAGGTCGATGGATCGAAACCATCCTCTGCTAGATGTCATTTTTACATAGGGTTAATAACTTCTGTCATTGATGATATTGCATTAAAACAGCATTCTCCCCTCGGACAAACAGCTTCACAGAAAGCAGAGTGGCGCAGCGGAAGCGTGCTGAGCCCATAACCCAGAGGTCGATGGATCGAAACCATCCTCTGCTAATTTTGTTTTTATAATGTCACTTTTCTGTTTAAGCACAACTGGCGTTGCATAAGATTAATTGGCACGTAGGGTTAACAACTTGTGTCATTTATGATATTATATGAAAACGGCATTCTCCCCTTGCCAGCCACTATTTTGGTAACGGCTGCCCACATTATTAACAACATGTAGTATTGTAGACGTGGCCTAAGTTAAAAAACAAAAAATTAATAATAATAATCTAAGCATTCCAAAATTGGCACTATGCCAAGAAGTTTTCCCTGTGTTTTTTCATGGAAGGATTGGCATGCTTTCTCTGGAAAATAACTTTTCACAAATGGAATAAGAAGATTTAGCTTAATGTTGGAAAGCTTTAAGGATTTTGCATTTCTGTCTTTCAATGTAATCATTAGCTCGTTTGTGTTGCAAACACAGGAATGAAAGTTTTCAGGAAAACATCCCACTCGTCCCTGGGTGGGCTTGAATCACCAACCTTTCAGTTAACAGCCGAACGCACTAACCGATTGCGCCACAGAGACAACCACTTGTGACTGTTTTCAGAGAAGCAGTGAGGATTATGACTTTAAACCTTCAGCATTCCAGAGGGCTTAGTGACCATAGCAGAAGAATTGACAGTTGTATCTCAACTGTTTATACATTATTTCATGATGGTGAGAACTTGTACTCCTAAATTGTCTTTACGAATCTTGAAGAAGAGATTTGGAAAAAAAAGTCAGATATTCATGGTTTTTTATCATTTGGGAAGAAAGTGGCAAAAAGTTGGCACTTTCGAAGCTTGAAGAAGAGATTTGGAGAAAAAAAAGTCAGGAATTAATGTGTTTTATCATTTGTGAAGAAAGCACCATGAAAAGCAGAGTGGCGCAGCGGAAGCGTGCTGGGCCCATAACCCAGAGGTCGATGGATCGAAACCATCCTCTGCTAGATGTCATTTTTACATAGGGTTAATAACTTCTGTCATTGATGATATTGCATGAAAACAGCATTCTCCCCTCGGACAAACAGCTTTACAGAATATTTCACAGCCAAGATTTGTCTCAGTCATGCTACAATCACCCTTCGGTTACGACGCAGACATGTTGCATTAAATTGCACTGGTTGACATCAAGATACCGTAAGATGAACAGATTTTAAGCTACTGAGACATAAAACTTTATCTATCTGCAACAAGCTGATTAAAGATGTACTAAGCTATATTAAAGCTGTGCCAGGTACATCTACCTATTAATCTGCACTAAACTGTACCAAATTGCATAAAGCCGTACAAGACATACTGAGATGCTTTAAACTGCCGGTAAGACAAAACTATATTTCTGCACCGTGCTGACCGCAACGATAATATTGGCGATATTTTGCACTAATATATCAAAAATTTACCGTATTGCTGCAAGCCTATTTGAAATCTGTAAAACACATAGCAGAAAGGATATCGCTGACAGCTGATTTCTAAATGACTTATGATTGATTGGTGAGCTATTTATCTCTCCTCTTTGAACAAGAAGGTAGAAAAGAGAAAATAAACTACTATATCTATATTCATTATTTTTTTATTTTTACTTTATTGCCAATATTATATAAGAATGCCTCCTAAACAACAGACATCCAAAAGCCGGGAAAAGGATAAGAAAGAGCTAAAATCCAATAAAGGAGGAACTTCCTTCTTTTCTCCCAGGCAATTAAAAGAGACTCTAGATTATTCACAAGCTGAGTCATTATCCTCTATGGAAGACACATTGTCTAGTCCGGTAAGATCTGACTCTATACTAGTTACGAAAGACATTCTGAAAAATGCCTTGGATGATTTAATGCAAAATATAAAACAAGAGGTACACAATAGCTTCAAAGAAATTAAGGCTGATATAGCTACTCTAACAGAAAAAATTATAAAGATTGAAACTAAACACGAGGAATTGGAGGCTAATCAGAAAAGGATCATAGAGTCTGTCACCAATTTAGAAAATAAATATCAAGCTCTACTAATTAAAACATCTGATCTTGAGGACCGCTCACGAAGATTTAATTTACGGTTTAGAAATATCCCAGAGACTTATTTCAACGATAAATTACAAACATTCATACTCGAATTAATACAAGATATGCATATAGAAGATAATCCTCCAGCTAATATAATTGATAGATTTCATCGTTTGCGGAAACCAAAGGAGCTAGCAGAAGAAATTCCAAGAGATGTTATTGTATGTTTTTCTTCTACCTATTGGAAAGAGTCTATACTAAGATCCAGAAGAAATAAAACTTCAAATGACCCAAGATTTGCAGAAATTCAAATATTTGCTGACCTTTCACCGACTACAAGGAGCTGGAGAAGATCCTTTCAATTAGATTTAAAAATACTTCGTGATAAGAACATTAGATACATTTGGATTCTTCCGAGAGCGATAAAAGTTTTTTGGAACAATGCTGCCGAATCATTTACAAATTCAATTCAACTGAGAGACTGGATCAAAAAGAAAGAGATATAAGCATTTTTTTTTTCTCTCTTAAAGGAGTACTATCACCGCTTAACAAGGATATAGTTAGACTAATTTCATGATTGACTGATACATATGTATTAGTATCTTTATATGATCTGCACTATCTACGGCACATGAATTGTAAAATATGTAATTTTTTTTTTTTTCTTTCTTTCTTTTCTCTCTTTCTTAAAGGAGTATTATCACTGTTCAACAAGTATTTAGCTAGACTAATTTCAGGATTAACTGATACATATAAATTAGTATCTTTATATGATCTGCACTATCTATGACACATAAATTGTTAAATATGTATCTTTAATTTTTTTTTTTTTTTTTTAATTCACGATTATTTGTTTCACACTCATTAGTATGTTTACATTTTTATACAACCCACATGAAATATGGCGCAGTAACGTTTGAACACGTAGTTTTTTTTTTTTTTTTGTTTTTTTTTTGTTTGTTTTTTTTTCTCTTCTTTTAGAAATCTTCACATTTTAGCTCCACTAGAAGATATTTAACACTTTATTATGTCTTCTTATAATACAAGCACTTTAATATTAACACTTGGACTTTATCACAATTCTCTGAGATAGAATCCTCACTTTTTCTGAATAGAAATTAACACATATGGAATATGACGCATATCAATCAGTACACTAGACTTCATATAAATACACTAGATACTGATATAGATACACTTAGAATATATATACACAGATTATGATGTATATCATAATCAGTTAGTTTATTAGAGTTTATATAAAGACACAAGATATTGATATAGATACACTTACACCTATAGATTAAGTGGTTTAAATTTTTTTTTTTTTTTTTCCTACAGTCACTGGTGGATTAGAATTTACACACATGGAGTATGATGTATATCAGTTAATACACTAGACTTCATATAAATACACAAGATACTGATATAGATACACTTACACTTATAGATTAAGTGGTTTATGTTTTTTTTTTTTTTTTTTTTTTTTTTTTATCTATGTTCACAGGTGGAATAGAATTTATATACACAGATTATGATGTATATCATAATCAGTCAGTATATTAGAGTTTATATAAAGATACAAGATATTGATATAGATACACTTACACCTATAGATTTATTTTATTTTATTTTTTTTTTATTTTTTTTACACTAAAGATGGATATATTAATTCTTTATATTTCTCTATGACATTAATTTTTATTTTCTATATTTTTTGGCTAGTAATATTTTTATTATTATTTTGAGTATGAGTATTATATTATGTTTCTTATAGATATAGCTTCCGACTCGAAGATATTTATAGAATTTCATGAGAAAGTTATGCAGAATATATTGTTGTTCAAAAATCTTAGCGTTAAACTGAATGTCTGTTTAATATATATTTATAGACCTTTTATGAATTTTTTTTTTTTTTTTTTTTCCTTCTTCAATAAGCATATGTATAGTTATTCTATATAATATATTGGTCTATAACTATGTATTTTAGTATTATTATATGGCTGTCAGGAGGACTGTTGAAACAGCAATGCACTCCTTTATAAATAATTGAACTTATATATGCTAATAATTTAATATAGCCATGTATCAGAATAATTACTAATTAATTCTCTGAACAGATTTTTTTTTTTTTTTTTTTTTTTTGTCTTTCTCCCTCTCTGCAAGAATGTCATCTAAGGGGCTCTCCCTCACTCCTCCTTTTGGTTCATTATGAACCTAAGTATGTATTTAGATACTATGTGCAGCTTTAAAATACATAAGTCTTGTTTATTTATGTGGAGATTAACTCCTTTTTATGTCTGTTTTATGTTTACCTTTGTATACGAGAGTATTCGGAATGGAGTCATAAGCTTTGAGGTTAAGAATTTATATTTTGATAAAGTGCGGGATACAGCTCCTGAAGTAAATCGATCTAAAGATAAAAAAGATAGCCTTCATATAAATGGGGGTTAAATGCATATCAGTTAATACTCAGGGGCTGAACTCGCCAACTAAAAGAAATAGGGTTTATGCCTGTTTACGAAAAGAAAAAATTGATGTCGCATTTTTCCAAGAAACTCATTGGAGGGATACTGATAAAATTAGATGGGGCGGTAGACTATACCCACACACATTTCAAGCCTCAATGCCAAATAAGAAAAAAAGAGGGGTGGCAATTACATTTTCCAATAGGATACAAATTAAAATGAAGTTTTTTGAACAAGACAAAGAAGGTCGTTACCTTATCTGGGTTGGCACACTAAATGATATAAAATATACTTTAGTCAATATCTATTTTCCTAATACAGAGCCTCTCTCGCATCTCCAATTTATTTTGGATAGAGTTGATAAAGTGAAAACAGGGGCCCTTATAGTGGCCGGAGATTATAACTGCTTTCTTGATGATAAAATGGATAAAGAAATAGGTAGAATTAAATCTATCACCAAAAGTTTAAAGAATAGAGCCAAGTCCTTTTGTAAAATAATACAAAGAGCTAATCTCTATGATTTATGGAGAATTCATCATCCTACAACAAGAGATTATTCACATCTATCAAGAGTTCATAATACTTTTTCTAGAATTGATATGGTTTATGATAAGACACTAAAACAACTAGTACAAATTAATATGAGGGAGAACTTCTGGTCAGACCATAGTCTTATTCACTTCGAACTCCAGGACAAGTGGGATCCACTCCCTTTTACAACTTGGCGCCTAGATGACTCTATTCTCTACTCTGAGGAAAATAGACAATACATCTCGGAGACTACTAAGAATTTCTTTGTAGAAAATACAATAGGACAAACATCATTAGCTACTAGATGGTGTGCTTATAAAGCGGTTATAAGGGGACATTTTATCAAATTAAAAAAAAAGATGAGATTGACTATGAACAACCATTGAATGATCTATATATTTCATATTATAACCTAGCCACAAAAGCAAAGCTTGACCCCACTCAAGAATATAAAAATCAGCTTCAACTTCTCAGAGAAAAAATTAATCAAAAAGAATTAGAAAAAACTAAGTATTCCATGCAAAAACTGAGAGTAAAATATTATTATAAAAGCAACAGACCCGATAAAATAATGACTAATCAGTTAAAAAAAAAAGAGCTAACGATAAAATTATTAAAATTGTGTCTGATGACATTATACGAACGACCCCAGAGACAGTGGCAGATGGCTTTAGATTATACTATGAAAAACTGTATAGCATCCCAACAACAACTAATGATAAAGCTATAGAGGAATATTTGGAATCTGCGAATCTGCCAGCTCTAACAGACGTCCAGAAAGACACATTGTATAAACCAATTGATAAAAAAGAACTTAGTAGGGTTATTGATAAACTCCAAAAATATAAAACTCCAGGTCCGGATGGATTTACTAACTTTTTTTATAAAACCTTAAAAACAGATATAATAGATCATCTACTGGGAATGTTTGAGGAAATTACGGAAGTAGGCCACTGCCCTAAAGAGATTTTGCATTCAAATATTATCCCAATATTTAAAAAAAATAAGAACCCAGAGGACCCAAAAAGCTATCGCCCTATCTCATTAATCAATGTCGATATCAAACTGTTTTCTGCGATATTGGCAGAAAGATTAAAACCCATGTTAAACACTTTGATCCACCCGGATCAAGTGGGCTTTATCCCTGGTAGAGATTCTACCAATAATACTAGACGATTAATTGATGGACTCCATTACGCTGAAAAAGCGGGATGCCCCCTACTGACCCTGTCACTAGATGCCGAAAAGGCTTTTGACAGGGTCAGTTGGGGATTTCTTAAAGCTACTCTTAGATCCTTTGGAATTACCGGTTGGTTTTATAAAGCTATTTGCTCGCTATATTTAAATCCAAGTGCACGGGTTGTCGGTCAAGGACTATGCTCTAGTTGGTTCAATCTAGAAAATGGCACTAGACAAGGGTGCCCTTTATCACCTATTTTATACATCCTTACGCTTGAATCCTTTGCCAATAAAGTAAGAAATAATCAGAATATAACGGGCATTAATATTAACAATGAAGATTTTAAAATATCATTATATGCAGATGATGTGATTATCTCTCTATCCAATCCAATAAATTCAATGAAAAACTTTCTTCAAGAAGTGGATAAATATAGTATAGTCTCTAATTACAAATTAAATCTAAATAAATCTATAGCTCAAGTTAGAAATATTAATCGAGGGACTATTGATAACTTACACGAATGTTTTTCTTTAAATTTAAATCAAAAGGAATTCGAATACCTAGGAATCCTTATCCCTGAAAAAATTGGAAATGTTGTGGAGAAAGATTTCCTCCGTCTTTTAAGAACATCAAATGAAGCCATCAGAGAATGGCGTAAACTTAATCTTTCTTGGTGGGGCCGGGTCAATGCTCTCAATTCTTATTTGATGCCGAAATGGATTTACCTCTTTAGAATGCTCCCATTAAAGTTCCCCCAAAACTGGCTTGATATTGCACATACGTGTTTTATCAACTTTGTCTGGAGAGGAAAGGTTCCAAGAACCAATGGCAGATTGATGGGAGCTCGAATCAGAGATGGTGGTATGGGTTTTCCTCAAATAAAGCAACACTATGAAGCCAGCATAGTGTACCATATCACTAAAACCTATCAAGAATCATCTAAGCAAGAGGTTTGGTATAAAATAGAACAAAAAACTACTGAAACTAGTAGCTTAAACAAATTTATTTGGTCTCTAAAAGATAGAGACATAACAATTTATATTAAAGATAAAAATATAGTGCTACAAAATATTATACCAGAATGGCTAAAAATCAAAAAGCGATTGGGTATTAAGGATAGTTTAATCGAGTCCTTAAATTTTAAGCTACTTGAAGATGTTATAGAAGACATCTCACTGATAAACTGGACACAGGCTGGTGTTAATGTAATCTCAGATATCTTGTTATATGGTAAGATGTCTCCTTTTCCTACTCTAGTAAATAAATTTGGGTTAATGAAAACAACTATCTTCAATTATTTAAGAGTTAAAAACTGTATAAATAAACATTTGGTTGGATCACAAGATGCTATCCTTCAGAAATTAGCCCAAATTTTTTGTCCAAATCCCCCAATAAAACTTTTCTCCAAATGTTTAGAGTTAATGAGGCTAAAAGAAGGAAATAAGGCAATTAAAAAAGTGATAACAAGATGGGAAAAGGAATTAGACACTCCAATCTCGTCCGATGACTGGTTAAAGGAGATTAGAAAATTATCCTCTAGAGTGCATGACCTCTCCCTTTTGGAGACCCAATTTAAAGTCCTAAACAAATGGTACTTAGTACCAACTAGATTGGCAAAAATGTCCTCAGATAAATCTAATGTATGTTGGCGTTGCCACCAGGCAATAGGGTCCTACCTACATATTTGGTGGTCCTGCCCCAGGGTTAATAACTTTTGGAATGAGATTTTGTGTTTTTTGAAATCTATAGATAATATTATTATACCAGACTCTCCTCTTTCTCTGTTATTTCATTTAGGTTGGCCCTCTATGACTGAGGCACAATTAAATCTAAGTATTCACACATGTTTAACAGCCAAAAGATTGATAGCCAGGGAATGGAAAAATGATAACCAATTTAATATGTCTCAGTTGATAAATCAACTAAAATTTCAGGTTATAATGGAGAAGGAGGTCTCCCAAATTTTGTATACTTCATTTAAAAAACCCAAATATGGGAAAAATGCCTCCAAATAATAAATAAGATAAATTAGGCAGCCAAATCCTCTTTGCATAGACTTACCTCTTTTCCTTCTCTCCATGACCGAATACCTCATTGTCTTTTTTTTTTTTTTTCTATTTTGTATTTGCTGTACGTATTTATTCGTTTAATTATGTGTATGTAAATTTGTCTTCCATACCTTTTATATAAGAAAATAAAGAATATTTAAAAAAAAAAAAAAAAAAAAAAAAAGAAAACAGCATTCTCCCCTCGGACAAACTGCTTTACAGAAAGCAGAGTGGCGCAGCGGAAGCGTGCTGGGCCCATAACCCAGAGGTCGATCGGTCGAAGCCATCCTCTGCTAGATGTCATTTTTACATAGGGTTAATAACTTCTTTCATTGATGATATTGCATTAAAACAGCATTCTCCCATCGGACATAACATAATACGAAAAGCAGAGTGGCGCAGCGGAAGCGTGCTGGGCCCATAACCCAGAGGTTGATGGATCGAAACCATCCTCTGCTAGATGTCATTTTTACATAGGGTTAATAACTTCTGTCATTGATGATATTGCATGAAAACAGCATTCTCCCCTCAGACAAACCACTACATGAAAAGCAGAGTGGCGCAGCGGAAGCGTGCTGGGCCCATAACCCAGAGGTCGATGGATCGAAACCATCCTCTGCTAATTTTGTTTTTATAATGTCACTTTTCTGTTTAAGCACAACTGGCGTTGCATAAGATTAATTGGCACGTAGGGTTAACAACTTGTGTCATTTATGATATTGTATGAAAACGGCATTCTCCCCTTGCCAGCCACTCTTTTGGTAACGGCTGCCCGAATTATTAACAACATGTAGTATTGTAGACGTGGCCTAAGTTAAAAAACATAAAATTTTAAATAATAATAATCTAAGCATTCCAAAATTGGCACTATGCCAAGAAGTTTTTCCTGTGTTTTTTCATGGAAGGATTGGCATGCTTTGTCTGGAAAATAACTTTCCACAAGTGGAATAAGAAGATTTAGCTTAATGTTGGAAAGCTTTTTTAAATAGGGTTAATAACTTCTGTCATTGATGATATTGCATGAAAACAGCATTCTCCCCTCGGACAAACAGCTTTACAGAAAGCAGAGTGGCGCAGCGGAAGCGTGCTGGGCCCATAACCCAGAGGTCGATGGATCGAAACCATCCTCTGCTAGATGTCATTTTTACATAGGGTTAATAACTTCTGGCATTGATGATATTGCATTAAAACAGCATTCTCCCCTCGGACAAACCACTATAAGAAAAGCAGAGTGGCGCAGCGGAAGCGTGCTGGGCCCATAACCCAGAGGTCGATGGATTGAAACCATCCTCTGCTAATTTTGTTTTTATAATGTCACTTTTCTGTTTAAGCACAACTGGCGTTGCATAAGATTAATTGGCACGTAGGGTTAACAACTTGTGTCATTTATGATATTGTATGAAAACGGCATTCTCCCCTTGCCAGCCACTATTTTGGTAACGGCTGCCCGAATTATTAACAACATGTAATATTGTAGACGTGGCCTAAGTTAAAAAACAAAAAATTAATAATAATAATCTAAGCATTCCAAAATTGGCACTATGCCAAGAAGTTTTTCATGTGTTTTTTCATGGAAGGATTGGCATGCTTTGTCTGGAAAATAACTTTCCACAAGTGGAATAAGAAGATTTAGCTTAATGTTGGAAAGCTTTAAGGATTTTGCATTTCTGTCTTTCAATGTAATCATTAGCTCATTGGTGTTGCAAACACAGGAATGAAAGTTTTCAGGAAAACATCCCACTCGTCCCTGGGTGGGCTTGAACCACCAACCTTTCAGTTAACATCCGAACGCGCTAACCGATTGCGCCACAGAGACAACCACTTGTGGCTGTTTTCAGAGAAGCAGTGAGGATTATGACTTTAAACCTTCAGCATTCCAGAGGGCTTAGTGACCATAGCAGAAGAATTGACAGTTGTATCTCAACTGTTTATACATTATATCATGATGGTGAGAACTTGTACTCCTAAATTGTCTTTACGAATCTTGAAGAAGAGATTTGGGGAAAAAAAGTCAGATATTCATGGTTTTTTATCATTTGGGAAGAAAGTGGCAAAAAGTTGGCACTTTCGAAGCTTGAAGAAGAGATTTGGAGAAAAAAAGTCAGGAATTAATGTGTTTTTATCATTTGTGAAGAAAGTGCTACGAAAAGCAGAGTGGCGCAGCGGAAGCGTGCTGGGCCCATAACCCAGAGGTCGATGGATCGAAACCATCCTCTGCTAGATGTCATTTTTACATAGGGTTAATAACTTCTGTCATTGATGATATTGCATGAAAACAGCATTCTCCCCTCGGACAAACAGCTGTACAGAAAGCAGAGTGGCGCAGCGGAAGCGTGCTGGGCCCATAACCCAGAGGTCGATGGATCGAAACCATCCTCTGCTAGATGTCATTTTTACATAGGGTTAATAACTTCTGTCATTGATGATATTGCATTAAAACAGCATTCTCCCCTCGGACAAACCACTATATGAAAAGCAGAGTGGCGCAGCGGAAGCGTGCTGGGCCCATAACCCAGAGGTCGATGGATCGAAACCATCCTCTGCTAATTTTGTTTTTATAATGTCACTTTTCTGTTTAAGCACAACTGGCGTTGCATAAGATTATTTGGCACGTAGGGTTAACAACTTGTGTCATTTATGATATTGTATGAAAACGGCATTCTCCCCTTGCCAGCCACTATTTTGGTAACGGCTGCCCGAATTATTAACAACATGTAGTATTGTAGACGTGGCCTAAGTTAAAAAACAAAAAATTAATAATAATAATCTAAGCATTCCAAAATTGGCACTATGCCAAGAAGTTTTTCCTGTGTTTTTTCATGGAAGGATTGGCATGCTTTGTCTGGAAAATAACTTTCCACAAGTGGAATAAGAAGATTTAGCTTAATGTTGGAAAGCTTTAAGGATTTTGCATTTCTGTCTTTCAATGTAATCACTAGCTCATTGGTGTTGCAAAGACAGGAATGAAAGTTTTCAGGAAAACATCCCACTCGTCCCTGGGTGGGCTTGAACCACCAACCTTTCGGTTAACAGCCGAACGCGCTAACCGATTGCGCCACAGAGACAACCACATGTGACTGTTTTCAGAGAAGCAGTGAGGATTAGGACTTTAAACCTTCAGCATTCCAGAGGGCTTAGTGACCATAGCAGAAGAATTGACAGTTGTATCTCAACTGTTTATACATTATTTCATGATGGTGAGAACTTGTACTCCTAAATTGTCTTTACGAATCTTGAAGAAGAGATTTGGGAAAAAAAGTCAGATATTCATGGTTTTTTATCATTTGGGAAGAAAGTGGCAAAAAGTTGGCACTTTCGAAGCTTGAAGAAGAGATTTGGAGAAAAAAAAGTCAGGAATTAATGTGTTTTTATCATTTGTGAAGAAAGTGCCAAGAACAGCAGAGTGGCGCAGCGGAAGCGTGCTGGGCCCATAACCCAGAGGTCGATGGATCGAAACCATCTTCTGCTAGATGTCGTTTTCACATAGGGTTAATAACTTCTGTCATTGATGATATTGCATAAAAACAGCATTCTCCCCTCGGACAAACAGCTGTACAGAAAGCAGAGTGGCGCAGCGGAAGCGTGCTGGGCCCAGAGGTCGATGGATCGAAACCATCCTCTGCTAGATGTCATTTTTACATAGGGTTAATAACTTCTGTCATTGATGATATTGCATGAAAACAGCATTCTCCCCTCGGACAAACAGCTGTACAGAAAGCTGAGTGGTGCAGCGGAAGCGTGCTGGGCCCATAACCCAGAGGTCGATGGATCGAAACCATCCTCTGCTAGATGTCATTTTTACATAGGGTTAATAACTTCTGTCATTGATGATATTGCATTAAAACAGCATTCTCCCCTCGGACAAACAGCTATATGAAAAGCAGAGTGGCCCAGCGGGAGCGTGCTGGGCCCATGACCCAGAGGTCGATGGATCGAAACCATCCTCTGCTAATTTTGTTTTCATTATGTCACTTTTCTGTTTAAGCACAACTGGCGTTGCATAAGATTAATTGGTACGTAGGGTTAACAACTTGTGTCATTTATGATATTGTATGAAAACGGCATTCTCCCCTTGCCAGCCACTATTTTGGTAACGGCTGCCCGAATTATTAACAACATGTAGTATTGTAGACGTGGCCTAAGTTAAAAAACGAAAAATTAATAATAATAATCTAAGCATTCCAAAATTGGCACTATGCCAAGAAGTTTTTCCTGTGTTTTTCCATGGAAGGATTGGCATGCTTTGTCTGGAAAATAACTTTCCACAAGTGGAATAAGAAGATTTAGGCTAGGTTTCCACTTGGGTTTTTTTTGCTAAAAACGCCCATAAAAACGCCAATAGCGCCACCTGGCGTTTTTTTAGTGAAAAACGGCTGCAGCCAGATGTTAGCTGTTCTTCAATAGGAAATCGCAAAATGCCATTTCCACTTGGCCTTTTTCTGTTTGGCGTTTTTTCAGTCCTCTTTGGCGTTTGTCTGCTTTTTTGGGCTCTGTGGCAGTTTTTCAAAATCGCAGCATGTTGACACTCTGGCGTTTTTTGCAAGGAAATCTTGGCGTTTTTCTCCAATAGAAGTCTATGGGAGAGAAAAAACGCCATGAAAAAGCCATGTGGGTTTATTGCCTTGGCGTTTTTTATGACGTTTTTTCCACAGTTACAATGCAGAGGATGGACCCAGTA
The DNA here is from genome assembly GCF_027358695.1 of Spea bombifrons. Lineage (NCBI taxonomy): Eukaryota > Metazoa > Chordata > Amphibia > Anura > Pelobatidae > Spea > Spea bombifrons. Next base: position 120,821,428 of record NC_071089.1, on the reverse strand, counting down.
TCTGTGTGTCCTACGAGAAATAGGCTGAAAACAAACAGTTTCACACAAAACAAAGTCCTGGACTGGTTCATATTGAATTTTACACCATTTGGAACAAACATGCCATTACAAACAAACATACCCGACGCATCAACTGGATCCTGCGTGCCAAAAGCAACAGCAAACAATTTGCACCATCATTTGGGGCCAATCTTCCCAGAGGAGCAGACATTCGGAATAAAGCATGCCTTACAACCCACAGAAAAGAGACAAAAGGGTCTACCAAGTAAATGACATCAGGAGGGGGCAGATACTTGCCATTTATCCTAATCCCTTTTAGCTGGGTGAAACTTCTAACTTGTAAAGGCTGGAAAAACTGCCTAAGGTCAAAAAAAGCAATTTCCACAGAAAGGCTAAAACGCCAGAAAAAACGCCAAAACGCAGGTAAATGCAGTGGCAGTTTTCTTGGCGTTTTAACTGGCGTTTTTCATCAAGAAAAAAACGCAGGACAAAAACCCAAGTGGAAACCTAGCCTTAGCTTAATGTTGGAAAGCTTTAAGGATTTTGCATTTCTGTCTTTCAATGTAATCATTAGCTCATTGGTGTTGCAAAGACAGGAATGAAAGTTTTCAGGAAAACATCCCACTCGTCCCTGGGTGGGCTTGAACCACCAACCTTTCGGTTAACAGCCGAACGCGCTAACCGATTGCGCCACAGAGACAACCACATGTGACTGTTTTCAGAGAAGCAGTGAGGATTATGACTTTAAACCTTCAGCATTCCAGAGGGCTTAGTGACCATAGCAGAAGAATTGACAGTTGTATCTCAACTGTTTATACATTATATCATGATGGTGAGAACTTGTACTCCTAAATTGTCTTTACGAATCTTGAAGAAGAGATTTGGGAAAAAAAAGTCAGATATTCATGGTTTTTTATCATTTGGGAAGAAAGTGGCAAAAAGTTGGCACTTTCGAAGCTTGAAGAAGAGATTTGGAGAAAAAAAGTCAGGAATTAATGTGTTTTTATCATTTGTGAAGAAAGTGCCACGAAAAGCAGAGTGGCGCAGCGGAAGCGTGCTGGGCTCATAACCCAGAGGTCGATGGATCGAAACCATCCTCTGCTAGATGTCATTTTTACATAGGGTTAATAACTTCTGTCATTGATGATATTGCATGAAAACAGCATTCTCCCCTCGGACAAACAGCTGTACAGAAAGCAGAGTGGCGCAGCGGAAGCGTGCTGGGCCCATAACCCAGAGGTCGATGGATCGAAACCATCCTCTGCTAGATGTCATTTTTACATAGGGTTAATAACTTCTGTCATTGATGATATTGCATTAAAACAGCATTCTCCCCTCGGACAAACCACTATATGAAAAGCAGAGTGGCGCAGCGGAAGCGTGCTGGGCCCATAACCCAGAGGTCGATGGATCGAAACCATCCTCTGCTAATTTTGTTTTTATAATGTCACTTTTCTGTTTAAGCACAACTGGCGTTGCATAAGATTATTTGGCACGTAGGGTTAACAACTTGTGTCATTTATGATATTGTATGAAAACGGCATTCTCCCCTTGCCAGCCACTATTTTGGTAACGGCTGCCCGAATTATTAACAACATGTAGTATTGTAGACGTGGCCTAAGTTAAAAAACAAAAAATTAATAATAATAATCTAAGCATTCCAAAATTGGCACTATGCCAATAAGTTTTTCCTGTGTTTTTTCATGGAAGGATTGGCATGCTTTGTCTGGAAAATAACTTTCCACAAGTGGAATAAGAAGATTTAGCTTAATGTTGGAAAGCTTTAAGGATTTTGCATTTCTGTCTTTCAATGTAATCACTAGCTCATTGGTGTTGCAAAGACAGGAATGAAAGTTTTCAGGAAAACATCCCACTCGTCCCTGGGTGGGCTTGAACCACCAACCTTTCGGTTAACAGCCGAACGCGCTAACCGATTGCGCCACAGAGACAACCACATGTGACTGTTTTCAGAGAAGCGGTGAGGATTATGACTTTAAACCTTCAGCATTCCAGAGGGCTTAGTGACCATAGCAGAAGAATTGACAGTTGTATCTCAACTGTTTATACATTATTTCATGATGGTGAGAACTTGTACTCCTAAATTGTCTTTACGAATCTTGAAGAAGAGATTTGGGAAAAAAAGTCAGATATTCATGGTTTTTTATCATTTGGGAAGAAAGTGGCAAAAAGTTGGCACTTTCGAAGCTTGAAGAAGAGATTTGGAGAAAAAAAAGTCAGGAATTAATGTGTTTTTATCATTTGTGAAGAAAGTGCCATGAAAAGCAGAGTGGCGCAGCGGAAGCGTGCTGGGCCCATAACCCAGAGGTCGATGGATCGAAACCATCTTCTGCTAGATGTCGTTTTCACATAGGGTTAATAACTTCTGTCATTGATGATATTGCATAAAAACAGCATTCTCCCCTCAGACAAACAGCTGTACAGAAAGCAGAGTGGCGCAGCGGAAGCGTGCTGGGCCCAGAGGTCGATGGATCGAAACCATCCTCTGCTAGATGTCATTTTTACATAGGGTTAATAACTTCTGTCATTGATGATATTGCATGAAAACAGCATTCTCCCCTCGGACAAACAGCTGTACAGAAAGCTGAGTGGTGCAGCGGAAGCGTGCTGGGCCCATAACCCAGAGGTCGATGGATCGAAACCATCCTCTGCTAGATGTCATTTTTACATAGGGTTAATAACTTCTGTCATTGATGATATTGCATTAAAACAGCATTCTCCCCTCGGACAAACAGCTATATGAAAAGCAGAGTGGCCCAGCGGAAGCGTGCTGGGCCCGTGACCCAGAGGTCGATGGATCGAAACCATTCTCTGCTAATTTTGTTTTCATTATGTCACTTTTCTGTTTAAGCACAACTGGCGTTGCATAAGATTAATTGGTACGTAGGGTTAACAACTTGTGTCATTTATGATATTGTATGAAAACGGCATTCTCCCCTTGCCAGCCACTATTTTGGTAACGGCTGCCCGAATTATTAACAACATGTAGTATTGTAGACGTGGCCTAAGTTAAAAAACGAAAAATTAATAATAATAATCTAAGCATTCCAAAATTGGCACTATGCCAAGAAGTTTTTCCTGTGTTTTTCCATGGAAGGATTGGCATGCTTTGTCTGGAAAATAACTTTCCACAAGTGGAATAAGAAGATTTAGGCTAGGTTTCCACTTGGGTTTTTTTTGCTAAAAACGCCCATAAAAACGCCAATAGCGCCACCTGGCGTTTTTTTAGTGAAAAACGGCTGCAGCCAGATGTTAGCTGTTCTTCAATAGGAAATCGCAAAATGCCATTTCCACTTGGCCTTTTTCTGTTTGGCGTTTTTTCAGTCCTCTTTGGCGTTTGTCTGCTTTTTTGGGCTCTGTGGCAGTTTTTCAAAATCGCAGCATGTTGACACTCTGGCGTTTTTTGCAAGGAAATCTTGGCGTTTTTCTCCAATAGAAGTCTATGGGAGAGAAAAAACGCCATGAAAAAGCCATGTGGGTTTATTGCCTTGGCGTTTTTTATGACGTTTTTTCCACAGTTACAATGCAGAGGATGGACCCAGTATCTGTGTGTCCTACGAGAAATAGGCTGAAAACAAACAGTTTCACACAAAACAAAGTCCTGGACTGGTTCATATTGAATTTTACACCATTTGGAACAAACATGCCATTACAAACAAACATACCCGACGCATCAACTGGATCCTGCGTGCCAAAAGCAACAGCAAACAATTTGCACCATCATTTGGGGCCAATCTTCCCAGAGGAGCAGACATTCGGAATAAAGCATGCCTTACAACCCACAGAAAAGAGACAAAAGGGTCTACCAAGTAAATGACATCAGGAGGGGGCAGATACTTGCCATTTATCCTAATCCCTTTTAGCTGGGTGAAACTTCTAACTTGTAAAGGCTGGAAAAACTGCCTAAGGTCAAAAAAAGCAATTTCCACAGAAAGGCTAAAACGCCAGAAAAAACGCCAAAACGCAGGTAAATGCAGTGGCAGTTTTCTTGGCGTTTTAACTGGCGTTTTTCATCAAGAAAAAAACGCAGGACAAAAACCCAAGTGGAAACCTAGCCTTAGCTTAATGTTGGAAAGCTTTAAGGATTTTGCATTTCTGTCTTTCAATGTAATCATTAGCTCATTGGTGTTGCAAAGACAGGAATGAAAGTTTTCAGGAAAACATCCCACTCGTCCCTGGGTGGGCTTGAACCACCAACCTTTCGGTTAACAGCCGAACGCGCTAACCGATTGCGCCACAGAGACAACCACATGTGACTGCTTTCAGAGAAGCAGTGAGGATTATGACTTTAAACCTTCAGCATTCCAGAGGGCTTAGTGACCATAGCAGAAGAATTGACAGTTGTATCTCAACTGTTTATACATTATATCATGATGGTGAGAACTTGTACTCCTAAATTGTCTTTACGAATCTTGAAGAAGAGATTTGGGAAAAAAAAGTCAGATATTCATGGTTTTTTATCATTTGGGAAGAAAGTGGCAAAAAGTTGGCACTTTCGAAGCTTGAAGAAGAGATTTGGAGAAAAAAAGTCAGGAGTTAATGTGTTTTTATCATTTGTGAAGAAAGTGCCACGAAAAGCAGAGTGGCGCAGCGGAAGCGTGCTGGGCCCATAACCCAGAGGTCGATGGATCGAAACCATCCTCTGCTAGATGTCATTTTTACATAGGGTTAATAACTTCTGTCATTGATGATATTGCATGAAAACAGCATTCTCCCCTCGGACAAACAGCTGTACAGAAAGCAGAGTGGCGCAGCGGAAGCGTGCTGGGCCCATAACCCAGAGGTCGATGGATCGAAACCATCCTCTGCTAGATGTCATTTTTACATAGGGTTAATAACTTCTGTCATTGATGATATTGCATTAAAACAGCATTCTCCCCTTGGACAAACCACTATATGAAAAGCAGAGTGGCGCAGCGGAAGCGTGCTGGGCCCATAACCCAGAGGTCGATGGATCGAAACCATCCTCTGCTAATTTTGTTTTTATAATGTCACTTTTCTGTTTAAGCACAACTGGCGTTGCATAAGATTATTTGGCACGTAGGGTTAACAACTTGTGTCATTTATGATATTGTATGAAAACGGCATTCTCCCCTTGCCAGCCACTATTTTGGTAACGGCTGCCCGAATTATTAACAACATGTAGTATTGTAGACGTGGCCTAAGTTAAAAAACAAAAAATTAATAATAATAATCTAAGCATTCCAAAATTGGCACTATGCCAAGAAGTTTTTCCTGTGTTTTTTCATGGAAGGATTGGCATGCTTTGTCTGGAAAATAACTTTCCACAAGTGGAATAAGAAGATTTAGCTTAATGTTGGAAAGCTTTAAGGATTTTGCATTTCTGTCTTTCAATGTAATCACTAGCTCATTGGTGTTGCAAAGACAGGAATGAAAGTTTTCAGGAAAACATCCCACTCGTCCCTGGGTGGGCTTGAACCAACAACCTTTCGGTTAACAGCCGAACGCGCTAACCGATTGCGCCACAGAGACAACCACATGTGACTGTTTTCAGAGAAGCAGTGAGGATTATGACTTTAAACCTTCAGCATTCCAGAGGGCTTAGTGACCATAGCAGAAGAATTGACAGTTGTATCTCAACTGTTTATACATTATTTCATGATGGTGAGAACTTGTACTCCTAAATTGTCTTTACGAATCTTGAAGAAGAGATTTGGGAAAAAAAGTCAGATATTCATGGTTTTTTATCATTTGGGAAGAAAGTGGCAAAAAGTTGGCACTTTCGAAGCTTGAAGAAGAGATTTGGAGAAAAAAAAGTCAGGAATTAATGTGTTTTTATCATTTGTGAAGAAAGTGCCATGAAAAGCAGAGTGGCGCAGCGGAAGCGTGCTGGGCCCATAACCCAGAGGTCGATGGATCGAAACCATCTTCTGCTAGATGTCGTTTTCACATAGGGTTAATAACTTCTGTCATTGATGATATTGCATAAAAACAGCATTCTCCCCTCGGACAAACAGCTGTACAGAAAGCAGAGTGGCGCAGCGGAAGCGTGCTGGGCCCAGAGGTCGATGGATCGAAACCATCCTCTGCTAGATGTCATTTTTACATAGGGTTAATAACTTCTGTCATTGATGATATTGCATGAAAACAGCATTCTCCCCTCGGACAAACAGCTGTACAGAAAGCTGAGTGGTGCAGCGGAAGCGTGCTGGGCCCATAACCCAGAGGTCGATGGATCGAAACCATCCTCTGCTAGATGTCATTTTTACATAGGGTTAATAACTTCTGTCATTGATGATATTGCATTAAAACAGCATTCTCCCCTCGGACAAACAGCTATATGAAAAGCAGAGTGGCCCAGCGGAAGCGTGCTGGGCCCATGACCCAGAGGTCGATGGATCGAAACCATCCTCTGCTAATTTTGTTTTCATTATGTCACTTTTCTGTTTAAGCACAACTGGCGTTGCATAAGATTAATTGGTACGTAGGGTTAACAACTTGTGTCATTTATGATATTGTATGAAAACGGCATTCTCCCCTTGCCAGCCACTATTTTGGTAACGGCTGCCCGAATTATTAACAACATGTAGTATTGTAGACGTGGCCTAAGTTAAAAAACGAAAAATTAATAATAATAATCTAAGCATTCCAAAATTGGCACTATGCCAAGAAGTTTTTCCTGTGTTTTTCCATGGAAGGATTGGCATGCTTTGTCTGGAAAATAACTTTCCACAAGTGGAATAAGAAGATTTAGGCTAGGTTTCCACTTGGGTTTTTTTTGCTAAAAACGCCCATAAAAACGCCAATAGCGCCACCTGGCGTTTTTTTAGTGAAAAACGGCTGCAGCCAGATGTTAGCTGTTCTTCAATAGGAAATCGCAAAATGCCATTTCCACTTGGCCTTTTTCTGTTTGGCGTTTTTTCAGTCCTCTTTGGCGTTTGTCTGCTTTTTTGGGCTCTGTGGCAGTTTTTCAAAATCGCAGCATGTTGACACTCTGGCGTTTTTTGCAAGGAAATCTTGGCGTTTTTCTCCAATAGAAGTCTATGGGAGAGAAAAAACGCCATGAAAAAGCCATGTGGGTTTATTGCCTTGGCGTTTTTTATGACGTTTTTTCCACAGTTACAATGCAGAGGATGGACCCAGTATCTGTGTGTCCTACGAGAAATAGGCTGAAAACAAACAGTTTCACACAAAACAAAGTCCTGGACTGGTTCATATTGAATTTTACACCATTTGGAACAAACATGCCATTACAAACAAACATACCCGACGCATCAACTGGATCCTGCGTGCCAAAAGCAACAGCAAACAATTTGCACCATCATTTGGGGCCAATCTTCCCAGAGGAGCAGACATTCGGAATAAAGCATGCCTTACAACCCACAGAAAAGAGACAAAAGGGTCTACCAAGTAAATGACATCAGGAGGGGGCAGATACTTGCCATTTATCCTAATCCCTTTTAGCTGGGTGAAACTTCTAACTTGTAAAGGCTGGAAAAACTGCCTAAGGTCAAAAAAAGCAATTTCCACAGAAAGGCTAAAACGCCAGAAAAAACGCCAAAACGCAGGTAAATGCAGTGGCAGTTTTCTTGGCGTTTTAACTGGCGTTTTTCATCAAGAAAAAAACGCAGGACAAAAACCCAAGTGGAAACCTAGCCTTAGCTTAATGTTGGAAAGCTTTAAGGATTTTGCATTTCTGTCTTTCAATGTAATCATTAGCTCATTGGTGTTGCAAAGACAGGAATGAAAGTTTTCAGGAAAACATCCCACTCGTCCCTGGGTGGGCTTGAACCACCAACCTTTCGGTTAACAGCCGAACGCGCTAACCGATTGCGCCACACAGACAACCACATGTGACTGCTTTCAGAGAAGCAGTGAGGATTATGACTTTAAACCTTCAGCATTCCAGAGGGCTTAGTGACCATAGCAGAAGAATTGACAGTTGTATCTCAACTGTTTATACATTATATCATGATGGTGAGAACTTGTACTCCTAAATTGTCTTTACGAATCTTGAAGAAGAGATTTGGGAAAAAAAAGTCAGATATTCATGGTTTTTTATCATTTGGGAAGAAAGTGGCAAAAAGTTGGCACTTTCGAAGCTTGAAGAAGAGATTTGGAGAAAAAAAGTCAGGAGTTAATGTGTTTTTATCATTTGTGAAGAAAGTGCCACGAAAAGCAGAGTGGCGCAGCGGAAGCGTGCTGGGCCCATAACCCAGAGGTCGATGGATCGAAACCATCCTCTGCTAGATGTCATTTTTACATAGGGTTAATAACTTCTGTCATTGATGATATTGCATTAAAACAGCATTCTCCCCTCGGACAAACCACTATACGAAAAGCAGAGTGGCGCAGCGGAAGCGTGCTGGGCCCATAACCCAGAGGTCGATGGATCGAAACCATCCTCTGCTAATTTTGTTTTCATTATATCACTTTTCTGTTTAAGCACAACTGGCGTTGCATAAGATTAATTGGTACGTAGGGTTAACAACTTGTGTCATTTATGATATTGTATGAAAACGGCATTCTCCCCTTGCCAGCCACTATTTTGGTAACGGCTGCCCGAATTATTAACAACATGTAGTATTGTAGACGTGGCCTAAGTTAAAAAACAAAAAATTAATAATAATAATCTAAGCATTCCAAAATTGGCACTATGCCAAGAAGTTTTTCCTGTGTTTTTTCATGGAAGGATTGGCATGCTTTGTCTGGAAAATAACTTTCCACAAGTGGAATAAGAAGATTTAGCTTAATGTTGGAAAGCTTTAAAGATTTTGCATTTCTGTCTTTCAATGTAATCACTAGCTCATTGGTGTTGCAAAGACAGGAATGAAAGTTTTCAGGAAAACATCCCACTCGTCCCTGGGTGGGCTTGAACCACCAACCTTTCGGTTAACAGCCAAACGCGCTAACCGATTGCGCCACAGAGACAACCACATGTGACTGTTTTCAGAGAAGCAGTGAGGATTATGACTTTAAACCTTCAGCATTCCAGAGGGCTTAGTGACCATAGCAGAAGAATTGACAGTTGTATCTCAACTGTTTATAAATTATATCATGATGGTGAGAACTTGTACTCCTAAATTGTCTTTACGAATCTTGAAGAAGAGATTTGGGGAAAAAAAGTCAGATATTCATGGTTTTTTATCATTTGGGAAGAAAGTGGCAAAAAGTTGGCACTTTCGAAGCTTGAAGAAGAGATTTGGAGAAAAAAAGTCAGGAATTAATGTGTTTTTATCATTTGTGAAGAAAGAGCCACGAAAAGCAGAGTGGCGCAGCGGAAGCGTGCTGGGCCCATAACCCAGAGGTCGATGGATCGAAACCATCCTCTGCTAGATGTCATTTTTACATAGGGTTAATAACTTCTGTCATTGATGATATTGCATGAAAACAGCATTCTCCCCTCGGACAAACAGCTATATGAAAAGCAGAGTGGCCCAGCGGAAGCGTGCTGGGCCCATGACCCAGAGGTCGATGGATCGAAACCATCCTCTGCTAATTTTGTTTTCATTATGTCACTTTTCTGTTTAAGCACAACTGGCGTTGCATAAGATTAATTGGTACGTAGGGTTAACAACTTGTGTCATTTATGATATTGTATGAAAACGGCATTCTCCCCTTGCCAGCCACTATTTTGGTAACGGCTGCCCGAATTATTAACAACATGTAGTATTGTAGACGTGGCCTAAGTTAAAAAACGAAAAATTAATAATAATAATCTAAGCATTCCAAAATTGGCACTATGCCAAGAAGTTTTTCCTGTGTTTTTCCATGGAAGGATTGGCATGCTTTGTCTGGAAAATAACTTTCCACAAGTGGAATAAGAAGATTTAGGCTAGGTTTCCACTTGGGTTTTTTTTGCTAAAAACGCCCATAAAAACGCCAATAGCGCCACCTGGCGTTTTTTTAGTGAAAAACGGCTGCAGCCAGATGTTAGCTGTTCTTCAATAGGAAATCGCAAAATGCCATTTCCACTTGGCCTTTTTCTGTTTGGCGTTTTTTCAGTCCTCTTTGGCGTTTGTCTGCTTTTTTGGGCTCTGTGGCAGTTTTTCAAAATCGCAGCATGTTGACACTCTGGCGTTTTTTGCAAGGAAATCTTGGCGTTTTTCTCCAATAGAAGTCTATGGGAGAGAAAAAACGCCATGAAAAAGCCATGTGGGTTTATTGCCTTGGCGTTTTTTATGACGTTTTTTCCACAGTTACAATGCAGAGGATGGACCCAGTATCTGTGTGTCCTACGAGAAATAGGCTGAAAACAAACAGTTTCACACAAAACAAAGTCCTGGACTGGTTCATATTGAATTTTACACCATTTGGAACAAACATGCCATTACAAACAAACATACCCGACGCATCAACTGGATCCTGCGTGCCAAAAGCAACAGCAAACAATTTGCACCATCATTTGGGGCCAATCTTCCCAGAGGAGCAGACATTCGGAATAAAGCATGCCTTACAACCCACAGAAAAGAGACAAAAGGGTCTACCAAGTAAATGACATCAGGAGGGGGCAGATACTTGCCACTTATCATAATCCCTTTTAGCTGGGTGAAACTTCTAACTTGTAAAGGCTGGAAAAACTGCCTAAGGTCAAAAAAAGCAATTTCCACAGAAAGGCTAAAACGCCAGAAAAAACGCCAAAACGCAGGTAAATGCAGTGGCAGTTTTCTTGGCGTTTTAACTGGCGTTTTTCATCAAGAAAAAAACGCAGGACAAAAACCCAAGTGGAAACCTAGCCTTAGCTTAATGTTGGAAAGCTTTAAGGATTTTGCATTTCTGTCTTTCAATGTAATCATTAGCTCATTGGTGTTGCAAAGACAGGAATGAAAGTTTTCAAGAAAACATCCCACTCGTCCCTGGGTGGGCTTGAACCACCAACCTTTCGGTTAACAGCCGAACGCGCTAACCGATTGCGCCACAGAGACAACCACATGTGACTGTTTTCAGAGAAGCAGTGAGGATTATGACTTTAAACCTTCAGCATTCCAGAGGGCTTAGTGACCATAGCAGAAGAATTGACAGTTGTATCTCAACTGTTTATACATTATTTCATGATGGTGAGAACTTGTACTCCTAAATTGTCTTTACGAATCTTGAAGAAGAGATTTGGGAAAAAAAGTCAGATATTCATGGTTTTTTATCATTTGGGAAGAAAGTGGCAAAAAGTTGGCACTTTTGAAGCTTGAAGAAGAGATTTGGAGAAAAAAAAGTCAGGAATTAATGTGTTTTTATCATTTGTGAAGAAAGTGCCATGAAAAGCAGAGTGGCGCAGCGGAAGCGTGCTGGGCCCATAACCCAGAGGTCGATGGATCGAAACCATCCTCTGCTAATTTTGTTTTTATAATGTCACTTTTCTGTTTAAGCACAACTGGCGTTGCATAAGATTAATTGGCACGTAGGGTTAACAACTTGTGTCATTTATGATATTGTATGAAAACGGCATTCTCCCCTTGCCAGCCACTATTTTGGTAACGGCTGCCCGAATTATTAACAACATGTAGTATTGTAGACGTGGCCTAAGTTAAAAAACAAAAAATTAATAATAATAATCTAAGCATTCCAAAATTGGCACTATGCCAAGAAGTTTTTCCTGTGTTTTTTCATGGAAGGATTGGCATGCTTTGTCTGGAAAATAACTTTCCACAAGTGGAATAAGAAGATTTAGCATAATGTTGGAAAGCTTTAAGGATATTGCATTTCTGTCTTTCAATGTAATCATTAGGTCATTGGTGTTGCAAACACAGGAATGAAAGTTTTCAGGAAAACATCCTACTCGTCCCTGGGTGGGCTTGAACCACCAACCTTTCGGTTAACAGCCGAACGCGCTAACCGATTGCGCCACAGAGACAACCACTTGTGAATGTTTTCAGAGAAGCAGTGAGGATTATGACTTTAAACCTTCAGCATTCCAGAGGGCTTAGTGACCATAGCAGAAGAATTGACAGTTGTATCTCAACTGTTTATACATTATTTCATGATGGTGAGAACTTGTACTCCTAAATTGTCTTTACGAATCTTGAAGAAGAGATTTGGAAAAAAAAGTCAGATATTCATGGTTTTTTATCATTTGGGAAGAAAGTGGCAAAAAGTTGGCACTTTCGAAGCTTGAAGAAGAGATTTGGAGAAAAAAAAGTCAGGAATTAATGTGTTTTATCATTTGTGAAGAAAGCACCATGAAAAGCAGAGTGGCGCAGCGGAAGCGTGCTGGGCCCATAACCCAGAGGTCGATGGATCGAAACCATCCTCTGCTAGATGTCATTTTTACATAGGGTTAATAACTTCTGTCATTGATGATTTTGCATGAAAACAGCATTCTCCCCTCGGACAAACAGCTTTACAGAATATTTCACAGCCAAGATTTGTCTCAGTCATGCTACAATCACCCTTCGGTTACGACGCAGACATGTTGCATTAAATTGCACTGGTTGACATCAAGATACCGTAAGATGAACAGATTTTAAGCTACTGAGACATAAAACTTTATCTATCTGCAACAAGCTGATTAAAGATGTACTAAGCTATATTAAAGCTGTGCCAGGTACATCTACCTATTAATCTGCACTAAACTGTACCAAATTGCATAAAGCCGTACAAGACATACTGAGATGCTTTAAACTGCCGGTAAGACAAAACTATATTTCTGCACCGTGCTGACCGCAACGATAATATTGGCGATATTTTGCACTAATATATCAAAAATTTACCGTATTGCTGCAAGCCTATTTGAAATCTGTAAAACACATAGCAGAAAGGATATCGCTGACAGCTGATTTCTAAATGACTTATGATTGATTGGTGAGCTATTTATCTCTCCTCTTTGAACAAGAAGGTAGAAAAGAGAAAATAAACTACTATATCTATATTCATTATTTTTTTATTTTTACTTTATTGCCAATATTATATAAGAATGCCTCCTAAACAACAGACATCCAAAAGCCGGGAAAAGGATAAGAAAGAGCTAAAATCCAATAAAGGAGGAACTTCCTTCTTTTCTCCCAGGCAATTAAAAGAGACTCTAGATTATTCACAAGCTGAGTCATTATCCTCTATGGAAGACACATTGTCTAGTCCGGTAAGATCTGACTCTATACTAGTTACGAAAGACATTCTGAAAAATGCCTTGGATGATTTAATGCAAAATATAAAACAAGAGGTACACAATAGCTTCAAAGAAATTAAGGCTGATATAGCTACTCTAACAGAAAAAATTATAAAGATTGAAACTAAACACGAGGAATTGGAGGCTAATCAGAAAAGGATCATAGAGTCTGTCACCAATTTAGAAAATAAATATCAAGCTCTACTAATTAAAACATCTGATCTTGAGGACCGCTCACGAAGATTTAATTTACGGTTTAGAAATATCCCAGAGACTTATTTCAACGATAAATTACAAACATTCATACTCGAATTAATACAAGATATGCATATAGAAGATAATCCTCCAGCTAATATAATTGATAGATTTCATCGTTTGCGGAAACCAAAGGAGCTAGCAGAAGAAATTCCAAGAGATGTTATTGTATGTTTTTCTTCTACCTATTGGAAAGAGTCTATACTAAGATCCAGAAGAAATAAAACTTCAAATGACCCAAGATTTGCAGAAATTCAAATATTTGCTGACCTTTCACCGACTACAAGGAGCTGGAGAAGATCCTTTCAATTAGATTTAAAAATACTTCGTGATAAGAACATTAGATACATTTGGATTCTTCCGAGAGCGATAAAAGTTTTTTGGAACAATGCTGCCGAATCATTTACAAATTCAATTCAACTGAGAGACTGGATCAAAAAGAAAGAGATATAAGCATTTTTTTTTTTCTCTCTTAAAGGAGTACTATCACCGCTTAACAAGGATATAGTTAGACTAATTTCATGATTGACTGATACATATGTATTAGTATCTTTATATGATCTGCACTATCTACGGCACATGAATTGTAAAATATGTAATTTTTTTTTTTCTTTCTTTCTTTTCTCTCTTTCTTAAAGGAGTATTATCACTGTTCAACAAGTATTTAGCTAGACTAATTTCAGGATTAACTGATACATATAAATTAGTATCTTTATATGATCTGCACTATCTATGACACATGAATTGTTAAATATGTATCTTTAATTTTTTTTTTTTTTTTTAATTCACGATTATTTGTTTCACACTCATTAGTATGTTTACATTTTTATACAACCCACGTGAAATATGGCGCAGTAACGTTTGAACACGTAGTTTTTTGTTTTTTTTTTGTTTTTTTTTTGTTTGTTTTTTTTTCTCTTCTTTTAGAAATCTTCACATTTTAGCTCCACTAGAAGATATTTAACACTTTATTATGTCTTCTTATAATACAAGCACTTTAATATTAACACTTGGACTTTATCACAATTCTCTGAGATAGAATCCTCACTTTTTCTGAATAGAAATTAACACATATGGAATATGACGCATATCAATCAGTACACTAGACTTTATATAAATACACTAGATACTGATATAGATACACTTAGAATATATATACACAGATTATGATGTATATCATAATCAGTTAGTTTATTAGAGTTTATATAAAGACACAAGATATTGATATAGATACACTTACACCTATAGATTAAGTGGTTTAAATTTTTTTTTTTTTTTTTTCCTACAATCACTGGTGGATTAGAATTTACACACATGGAGTATGATGTATATCAGTTAATACACTAGACTTCATATAAATACACAAGATACTGATATAGATACACTTACACTTATAGATTAAGTGGTTTATGTTTTTTTTTTGTTTTTTTTTATCTATGTTCACAGGTGGAATAGAATTTATATACACAGATTATGATGTATATCATAATCAGTCAGTATATTAGAGTTTATATAAAGATACAAGATATTGATATAGATACACTTACACCTATAGATTTATTTTATTTTATTTTTTTATTATTTTTTTTACACTAAAGATGGATATATTAATTCTTTATATTTCTCTATGACATTAATTTTTATTTTCTATATTTTTTGGCTAGTAATATTTTTATTATTATTTTGAGTATGAGTATTATATTATGTTTCTTATAGATATAGCTTCCGACTCGAAGATATTTATAGAATTTCATGAGAAAGTTATGCAGAATATATTGTTGTTCAAAAATCTTAGCGTTAAACTGAATGTCTGTTTAATATATATTTATAGACCTTTTATGAATTTTTTTTTTTTTTTTTTTCCTTCTTCAATAAGCATATGTATAGTTATTCTATATAATATATTGGTCTATAACTATGTATTTTAGTATTATTATATGGCTGTCAGGAGGACTGTTGAAACAGCAATGCACTCCTTTATAAATAATTGAACTTATATATGCTAATAATTTAATATAGCCATGTATCAGAATAATTACTAATTAATTCTCTGAACAGATTTTTTTTTTTTTTTTTTTTTTTTTTTTTGTCTTTCTCCCTCTCTGCAAGAATGTCATCTAAGGGGCTCTCCCTCACTCCTCCTTTTGGTTCGTTATGAACCTAAGTATGTATTTAGATACTATGTGCATCTTTAAAATACATAAGTCTTGTTTATTTATGTGGAGATTAACTCCTTTTTATGTCTGTTTTATGTTTACCTTTGTATACGAGAGTATTCGGAATGGAGTCATAAGCTTTGAGGTTAAGAATTTATATTTTGATAAAGTGCGGGATACAGCTCCTGAAGTAAATCGATCTAAAGATAAAAAAGATAGCCTTCATATAAATGGGGGTTAAATGCATATCAGTTAATACTCAGGGGCTGAACTCGCCAACTAAAAGAAATAGGGTTTATGCCTGTTTACGAAAAGAAAAAATTGATGTCGCATTTTTCCAAGAAACTCATTGGAGGGATACTGATAAAATTAGATGGGGCGGTAGACTATACCCACACACATTTCAAGCCTCAATGCCAAATAAGAAAAAAAGAGGGGTGGCAATTACATTTTCCAATAGGATACAAATTAAAATGAAGTTTTTTGAACAAGACAAAGAAGGTCGTTACCTTATCTGGGTTGGCACACTAAATGATATAAAATATACTTTAGTCAATATCTATTTTCCTAATACAGAGCCTCTCTCGCATCTCCAATTTATTTTGGATAGAGTTGATAAAGTGAAAACAGGGGCCCTTATAGTGGCCGGAGATTATAACTGCTTTCTTGATGATAAAATGGATAAAGAAATAGGTAGAATTAAATCTATCACCAAAAGTTTAAAGAATAGAGCCAAGTCCTTTTGTAAAATAATACAAAGAGCTAATCTCTATGATTTATGGAGAATTCATCATCCTACAACAAGAGATTATTCACATCTATCAAGAGTTCATAATACTTTTTCTAGAATTGATATGGTTTTTGGAGATGATAAGACACTAAAACAACTAGTACAAATTAATATGAGGGAGAACTTCTGGTCAGACCATAGTCTTATTCACTTCGAACTCCAGGACAAGTGGGATCCACTCCCTTTTACAACTTGGCGCCTAGATGACTCTATTCTCTACTCTGAGGAAAATAGACAATACATCTCGGAGACTACTAAGAATTTCTTTGTAGAAAATACAATAGGACAAACATCATTAGCTACTAGATGGTGTGCTTATAAAGCGGTTATAAGGGGACATTTTATCAAATTAAAAAAAAAAGATGAGATTGACTATGAACAACCATTGAATGATCTATATATTTCATATTATAACCTAGCCACAAAAGCAAAGCTTGACCCCACTCAAGAATATAAAAATCAGCTTCAACTTCTCAGAGAAAAAAATAATCAAAAAGAATTAGAAAAAACTAAGTATTCCATGCAAAAACTGAGAGTAAAATATTATTATAAAAGCAACAGACCCGATAAAATAATGACTAATCAGTTAAAAAAAAAGAGCTAACGATAAAATTATTAAAATTGTGTCTGATGACATTATACGAACGACCCCAGAGACAGTGGCAGATGGCTTTAGATTATACTATGAAAAACTGTATAGCATCCCAACAACAACTAATGATAAAGCTATGGAGGAATATTTGGAATCTGCGAATCTGCCAGCTCTAACAGACGTCCAGAAAGACACATTGTATAAACCAATTGATAAAAAAGAACTTAGTAGGGTTATTGATAAACTCCAAAAATATAAAACTCCAGGTCCGGATGGATTTACTAACTTTTTTTATAAAACCTTAAAAACAGATATAATAGATCATCTACTGGGAATGTTTGAGGAAATTACGGAAGTAGGCCACTGCCCTAAAGAGATTTGGCAGGCAAATATTATCCCAATATTTAAAAAAAATAAGAACCCAGAGGACCCAAAAAGCTATCGCCCTATCTCATTAATCAATGTCGATATCAAACTGTTTTCTGCGATATTGGCAGAAAGATTAAAACCCATGTTAAACACTTTGATCCACCCGGATCAAGTGGGCTTTATCCCTGGTAGAGATTCTACCAATAATACTAGACGATTAATTGATGGACTCCATTACGCTGAAAAAGCGGGATGCCCCCTACTGACCCTGTCACTAGATGCCGAAAAGGCTTTTGACAGGGTCAGTTGGGGATTTCTTAAAGCTACTCTTAGATCCTTTGGAATTACCGGTTGGTTTTATAAAGCTATTTGCTCGCTATATTTAAATCCAAGTGCACGGGTTGTCGGTCAAGGACTATGCTCTAGTTGGTTCAATCTAGAAAATGGCACTAGACAAGGGTGCCCTTTATCACCTATTTTATACATCCTTACGCTTGAATCCTTTGCCAATAAAGTAAGAAATAATCAGAATATAACGGGCATTAATATTAACAATGAAGATTTTAAAATATCATTATATGCAGATGATGTGATTATCTCTCTATCCAATCCAATAAATTCAATGAAAAACTTTCTTCAAGAAGTGGATAAATATAGTATAGTCTCTAATTACAAATTAAATCTAAATAAATCTATAGCTCAAGTTAGAAATATTAATCGAGGGACTATTGATAACTTACACGAATGTTTTTCTTTAAATTTAAATCAAAAGGAATTCGAATACCTAGGAATCCTTATCCCTGAAAAAATTGGAAATGTTGTGGAGAAAGATTTCCTCCGTCTTTTAACAACATCAAATGAAGCCATCAGAGAATGGCGTAAACTTAATCTTTCTTGGTGGGGCCGGGTCAATGCTCTCAATTCTTATTTGATGCCGAAATGGATTTACCTCTTTAGAATGCTCCCATTAAAGTTCCCCCAAAACTGGCTTGATATTGCACATACGTGTTTTATCAACTTTGTCTGGAGAGGAAAGGTTCCAAGAACCAATGGCAGATTGATGGGAGCTCGAATCAGAGATGGTGGTATGGGTTTTCCTCAAATAAAGCAACACTATGAAGCCAGCATAGTGTACCATATCACTAAAACCTATCAAGAATCATCTAAGCAAGAGGTTTGGTATAAAATAGAACAAAAAACTACTGAAACTAGTAGCTTAAACAAATTTATTTGGTCTCTAAAAGATAGAGACATAACAATTTATATTAAAGATAAAAATATAGTGCTACAAAATATTATACCAGAATGGCTAAAAATCAAAAAGCGATTGGGTATTAAGGATAGTTTAATCGAGTCCTTAAATTTTAAGCTACTTGAAGATGTTATAGAAGACATCTCACTGATAAACTGGACACAGGCTGGTGTTAATGTAATCTCAGATATCTTGTTATATGGTAAGATGTCTCCTTTTCCTACTCTAGTAAATAAATTTGGGTTAATGAAAACAACTATCTTCAATTATTTAAGAGTTAAAAACTGTATAAATAAACATTTGGTTGGATCACAAGATGCTATCCTTCAGAAATTAGCCCAAATTTTTTGTCCAAATCCCCCAATAAAACTTTTCTCCAAATGTTTAGAGTTAATGAGGCTAAAAGAAGGAAATAAGGCAATTAAAAAAGTGATAACAAGATGGGAAAAGGAATTAGACACTCCAATCTCGTCCGATGACTGGTTAAAGGAGATTAGAAAATTATCCTCTAGAGTGCATGACCTCTCCCTTTTGGAGACCCAATTTAAAGTCCTAAACAAATGGTACTTAGTACCAACTAGATTGGCAAAAATGTCCTCAGATAATTCTAATGTATGTTGGCGTTGCCACCAGGCAATAGGGTCCTACCTACATATTTGGTGGTCCTGCCCCAGGGTTAATAACTTTTGGAATGAGATTTTGTGTTTTTTGAAATCTATAGATAATATTATTATACCAGACTCTCCTCTTTCTCTGTTATTTCATTTAGGTTGGCCCTCTATGACTGAGGCACACATGTTTAACAGCCAAAAGATTGATAGCCAGGGAATGGAAAAATGATAACCAATTTAATATGTCTCAGTTGATAAATCAACTAAAATTTCAGGTTATAATGGAGAAGGAGGTCTCCCAAATTTTGTATACTTCATTTAAAAAAACCCAAATATGGGAAAAATGCCTCCAAATAATAAATAAGATAAATTAGGCAGCCAAATCCTCTTTGCATAGACTTACCTCTTTTCCTTCTCTACATGACCGAATACCTCATTGTCTTTGTTTTTTTTTTTTTTCTGTTTTGTATTTGCTGTACGTATTTATTCGTTTAATTATGTGTATGTAAATTTGTCTTCCATACCTTTTATATAAGAAAATAAAGAATATTTAAAAAAAAAAAAAAAAAAAAAAAAAAGAAAACAGCATTCTCCCCTCGGACAAACTGCTGTACAGAAAGCAGAGTGGCGCAGCGGAAGCGTGCTGGGCCCATAACCCAGAGGTCTATCACTTGTTGCACTCAGCAGTATTTCAGGAACTTTTAGAGAAATTGCCATAAAAACCACATCTTTGCCCAATGTGGGGCTCGAACCCACGACCCTGTGATTAAGAGTCTCATGTTCTACCGACTGAGCTAGCCGGGCTGTGACATCTGCATGTTACCCACAGAATCGGGGCTACTATCACTTGTTGCACTCAGCAGTATCTCAGGAACTTTTAGAGAAATTGCCATAAAAACCACATCTTCGCCCAACGTGGGGCTCGAACCCACGACCCTGAGATTAAGAGACTCATGCTCTAACGACTGAGCTAGCCGGGCTGTGACATCTGTGTCGACTCCACAGAATCGGGGCTACTATCACTTGTTGCACTCAGTGCTATCTTAGGAACGTTTAGAGAAATTGCCAGGACTCAAGATGGTCACCAGCTCCATTTGACATAGAAGAAAGAAGCCAAAAGCTTTATCAAAGTAGGGAAAAATCTTTTGTCATATTATTTCCCCTAGGCTCTGTCATCTGAAGGTTTAAGCTTAGGCCCACCAGTAAACATCAGAAAAAGCTGGCATGAATTCTGCCTATGACACCTGCCAAGCTCATAAGTAGTGCAATGGATGCTGTATAAATACATCCTAATTTGAAGCTGAACGCCTTTGGCTTTTTCATATTATCACTCTTATTGGTGTTGGGAGGAATACGGGCGTAGGCTGTGAACTGCAATTTTCAAAGGTTGACATAAAAGCTGTATCTTCGCCCAACGTGGGGTTCGAACCCACGACCCTGAGATTAAGAGTCTCATGCTCTACCGACTGAGCTAGCCGGGCTGTGATCTTGCATGTGCCCCACAAAATCGGGGCTACTATCACTTGTTGCACTCAGCAGTATCTCAGGAACTTTTAGAGAAATTGCCATAAAAACCACATCTTCGCCCAATGTGGGGCTCGAACCCACGACCCTGAGATTAAGAGTCTCATGTTCTACCGACTGAGCTAGCCAGGCTGTGATATCTGCGTGTTGCCCACAGAATCGGGGCTACTATCACTTGTTGCACTCAGCAGTATCTCAGGAACTTTTAGAGAAATTGCCATAAAAACCACATCTTCGCCCAACGTGGGGCTCGAACCCACGACCCTGAGATTAAGAGTCTCATGCTCTACCGACTGAGCTAGCCAGGCTGCGATAGCTGCTTTGCCCACAGAATCGGGGCTACTATCACTTGTTGCACTCAGCTCTATCTTAGGAACGTTTAGAGAAATTGCCAGGACTCGAGATGGTCACCAGTTCCATTTGACATAGAAGAAAGAAGTCAAAAGCTTTATCAAAGAAGGGAAAAATATTTTGTCATAT
This sequence comes from Spea bombifrons, assembly GCF_027358695.1. Classification (NCBI taxonomy): domain Eukaryota; kingdom Metazoa; phylum Chordata; class Amphibia; order Anura; family Pelobatidae; genus Spea; species Spea bombifrons. The sequence goes on along the minus strand of NC_071089.1, from coordinate 120,800,321 downwards.
TATTTCCCCTAGGCTCTGTCATCTGAAGGTTTAATCTTAGGCCCACCAGCAAACATCAGAAAAAGCTGGCATGAAATCTGCCTATGACACCTGCCAAGCTCATAAGTAGTGCAATGGATGCTGTATAAATACATCCTAATTTGAAGCTGAACGCCTTTGGCTTTTTCATATTATCACTCTTATTGGTGTTGGGAGGAATACGGGCGTAGGCTGTGAACTGCAATTTTCAAAGGTTGACATAAAAGCTATATCTTCGTCCAACGTGGGACTCGAACCCACGACCCTGAGATTAAGAGTCTCATGCTCTACCGACTGAGCTAGCCAGGCTGTGATCTTGCTTGTTCCCCACAAAATCGGGGCTACTATCACTTGTTGCACTCAGCAGTATTTCAGGAACTTTTAGAGAAATTGCCATAAAAACCACATCTTCGCCCAATGTGGGGCTCGAACCCACGACCCTGAGATTAAGAGTCTCATGTTCTACCGACTGAGCTGGCCCGGGCTGTGACATCTGCATGTTACCCACAGAATTGGGGCTACTATCACTTGTTGCACTCAGCAGTATCTCAGGAACTTTTAGAGAAATTGCCATAAAAACCACATCTTCGCACAACGTGGGGCTCGAACCCACGACCCTGAGATTAAGAGTCTCATGCTCTACCGACTGAGCTAGCCAGGCTGCGATATCTGTGTTGCCCACAGAATCGGGGCTACTATCACTTGTTGCACTCAGCGCTATCTTAGGAACGTTTAGAGAAATTGCCAGGACTCGAGATGGTCACCAGTTCCATTTGACATAGAAGAAAGAAGTCAAAAGCTTTATCAAAGAAGGGAAAAATCTTTTGTCATATTATTTCCCCTAGGCTCTGTCATCTGAAGGTTTAAGCTTAGGCCCACCAGCAAACATCAGAAAAAGCTGGCATGAAATCTGCCTATGACACCTGCCAAGCTCATAAGTAGTGCAATGGATGCTGTATAAATACATCCTAATTTGAAGCTGAACGCCTTTGGCTTTTTCATATTATCACTCTTATTGGTGTTGGGAGGAATACGGGCGTAGGCTGTGAACTGCAATTTTCAAAGGTTGACAAAAAAACTTTATCTTCGCCCAACGTGGGGCTCGAACCCACGACCCTGAGATTAAGAGTCTCATGCTCTACCGACTGAGCTAGCCGGGCTGTGATCTTGCATGTTCCCCACAAAATCGGGGCTACTATCACTTGTTGCACTCAGCAGTATTTCAGGAACTTTTAGAGAAATTGCCATAAAAAACACATCTTCGCCCAATGTGGGGCTCGAAGCCACGACCCAAAGATTAAGAGTCTCATGCTCTACCGACTGAGCTAGCCGGGCTGTGACATCTGCATGTCACCCACAGAATCGGGGCTACTATCACTTGTTGCACTCAGCAGTATCTCAGGAACTTTTAGAGAAATTGCCATAAAAACCACATCTTCGCCCAACGTGGGGCTCGAACCCACGACCCTGAGATTAAGAGTCTCATGCTCTACCGACTGAGCTAGCCGGGCTGTGACGTCTGTGTCGGCTCCACAGAATCGGGGCTACTATCACTTGTTGCACTCAGCGCTATCTTAGGAACGTTTAGAGAAATTGCCAGGACTCGAGATGGTCACCAGCTCCATTTGACATAGAAGAAAGAAGTCAAAAGCTTTATCAAAGAAGGGAAAAATCTTTTGTCATATTATTTCCCCTAGGCTCTGTCATCTGAAGGTTTAATCTTAGGCCCACCAGCAAACATCAGAAAAAGCTGGCATGAAATCTGCCTATGACACCTGCGAAGCTCATAAGTAGTGCAATGGATGCTGTATAAATACATCCTAATTTGAAGCTGAACGCCTTTGGCTTTTTCATATTATCACTCTTATTGGTGTTGGGAGGAATACGGGCGTAGGCTGTGAACTGCAATTTTCAAAGGTTGACAAAAAAACTTTATCTTCGCCCAACGTGGGGCTCGAACCCACGACCCTGAGATTAAGAGTCTCATACTCTACCGACCGAGCTAGCCGGGCTGTGATCTTGCATGTTCCCCACAAAATCGGGGCTACTATCACTTGTTGCACTCAGCAGTATCTCAGGAACTTTTAGAGAAATTGCCATAAAAACCACATCTTCGCCCAACGTGGGGCTCGAACCTACGACCCTGAGATTAAGAGTCTCATGCTCTACCGACTGAGCTAGCCGGGCTGTGACATCTGTGTCGACTCCACAGAATCAGGGCTACTATCACTTGTTGCACTCAGTGCTATCTTAGGAACGTTTAGAGAAATTGCCAGGACTCAAGATGGTCACCAGCTCCATTTGACATAGAAGAAAGAAGCCAAAAGCTTTATCAAAGAAGGGAAAAATCTTTTGTCATATTATTTCCCCTAGGCTCTGTCATCTGAAGGTTTAAGCTTAGGCCCACCAGTAAACATCAGAAAAAGCTGGCATGAAATCTGCCTATGACACCTGCCAAGCTCATAAGTAGTGCAATGGATGCTGTATAAATACATCCTAATTTGAAGCTGAACGCCTTTGGCTTTTTCATATTATCACTCTTATTGGTGTTGGGAGGAATACGGGCGTAGGCTGTGAACTGCAATTTTCAAAGGTTGACATAAAAGCTGTATCTTCGCCCAACGTGGGGTTCGAACCCACGACCCTGAGATTAAGAGTCTCATGTTCTACCGACTGAGCTAGCCGGGCTGTGATCTTGCGTGTTCCCCACAAAATTGGGGCTACTATCACTTGTTGCACTCAGCAGTATTTCAGGAACTTTTAGAGAAATTGCCATAAAAACCACATCTTCGCCCAATGTGGGGCTCGAACCCACGACCCTGAGATTTAGAGTCTCATGCTCTACCGACTGAGCTAGCCGGGCTGTGATCTTGCATGTTCCCCACAAAATCGGGGCTACTATCACTTGTTGCACTCAGCAGTATCTCAGGAACTTTTAGAGAAATTGCCATAAAAGCCACATCTTCGCCCAACGTGGGGCTCGAACCCACGACCCTGAGATTAAGAGTCTCATGCTCTACCGACTGAGCTAGCCGGGCTGTGACATCTGTGTTGGCTCCACAGAATCGGGGCTACTATCACTTGTTGCACTCAGCGCTATCTTAGGAACGTTTAGAGAAATTGCCAGGACTCCAGATGGTCACCAGTTCCATTTGACATAGAAGAAAGAAGTCAAAAGCTTTATCAAAGAAGGGAGAAATCTTTTGTCATATTATTTCCCCTAGGCTCTGTCATCTGAAGGTTTAATCTTAGGCCCACCAGCAAACATCAGAAAAAGCTGGCATGAAATCTGCCTATGACACCTGCGAAGCTCATAAGTAGTGCAATGGATGCTGTATGAATACATCCTAATTTGAAGCTGAACGCCTTTGGCTTTTTCATATTATCACTCTTATTGGTGTTGGGAGGAATACGGGCGTAGGCTGTGAACTGCAATTTTCAAAGGTTGACATAAAAGCTATATCTTCGCCCAACGTGGGGCTCGAACCCACGACCCTGAGATTAAGAGTCTCATGCTCTACCGACTGAGCTAGCCGGGCTGTGATCTTGCACGTTCCCAAAAAAATCGGGGCTACTATCACTTGTTGCACTCAGCAGTATTTCAGGAACTTTTAGAGAAATTGCCATAAAAACCACATCTTCGCCCAACGTGGGGCTCAATCCCACGACCCTGAGATTAAGAGTCTCATGCTCTACCGACTGAGCTAGCCGGGCAGTGACATCTGTGTCAACCACACAGAATCGGGGCTACTATCACTTGTTGCACTCAGCGCTATCTTACGAACGTTTAGAGAAATTGCCAGGACTCGAGATGGTCACCAGCTCCATTTGACATAGAAGAAAGAAGCCAAAAGCTTTATCAAAGAAGGGAAAAATCTTTTGTCATATTATTTCCCCTAGGCTCTGTCATCTGAAGGTTTAAGTTTTGGCCCACCAGTAAACATCAAAAGAATCTGGCATGAAATCTGCCTATGACACCTGCCAAGCTCATAAGTAGTGCAATGGATGCTGTATAAATACATCCTAATTTGAAGCTTTTGGCTTTTTCATATTATCAGTCTTATTGGTGTTGGGAGGAATACCGGCGTAGGCTGTGAACTGCAATTTTCAAAGGTTGACATAAAAACTATGTCTTCGCCCAACGTGGGGCTCAAATCCACGACCTTGAGATTAAGAGTCTCATGCTCTACCGACTGAGCTAGCCGGGCTGTGATCTTGCATGTCCCCCACAAAATTGGGGCTACTATCACTTGTTGCACTCAGCGCTATCTTAGGAACGTTTAAAGAAATTGCCAGGACTCGAGATGGTCACCAGCTCCATTTGACATAGAAGAATGAAGCCAAAAGCATTATCAAAGAAGGGAAAAATCTTTTGTCATATTATTTCCCCTAGGCTCTGTCATCTGAAGGTTTAAGTTTAGGCCCACCAGTAAACATCAAAAAAATCTGGCATGGAATTAGCAGGCTTCATTGACGCTTGGTTGTGACGTAGAACGTTGCACGCGTCGTGCTATGCGTGCTGGGTAATACGCCTGCGGCTGGTGCCGACCGCTGGAGACGCATGAAGATGCTCGGTTTTCCCGGGTAATGGCGTAGCTGCCGAGATGAAAATCTAGCGGTTCTGAGCCTCAGAACTTCCTCAGGAGAGCGGACTGTTCCAGAACAGTGGACCTAGCCTGGGGGATCAACCTGGTATTTGGCGTTCACTTACCTATACAACTCGGCTCACTTCCTGCATATCGTTATCTGCTTGGACGAAAGGAGCAGGACATATGGCGTTTTACTGCTGAACAGGAAACTTTGATGCAGAGATATATGGATATATTCCTCGACCACGATTACAACTATGACTCTGCTCTGCTCTGCACCGTCCGGCTCTCAATGCAAGATAAGTGACGTTTCTAATATAAATATATTATTATTAGCCGAGATCCAAAGAAACTTTTGGAAGTATTAACATACTGCACTACTAACATACTGCACTACGCCATTACCTGGAGACATATATACCTATAAATATCCGGAGGCTTAAATTTATGAGGTCCCTGGAAATTTCACTGTTCATCACGGAATATTCTGTTTTCACTGAACTGTTGCAAACTTTTTTTTTTTTTTTTTTTAAATATTCTCGGACTTAATATGAAATAATATGAATTAAAGCGAAACAAATTAAATAAAGGACGAGAGGTACAAATTTTAGGAGACTAAGGAATATACATGGAGGGTGTTAAGAAGTTAAGGAAAGAAAGGAGACAAAAGGGAAAAAAAGGGGAGAAAAAAAACAGTAAAAAAGAGAAACAAAAAAAAAAGGGAAAAAAACAGAAAAAAAAAAAAACAGGGGAGAAACACCATATAAAAAACCAACGGCTACAAACGGATTTAGAACACTTGTATCTAAAACACTAAGATGCCACCAAAAAAAGATAAAGATAAAGACAGAGAAAGGGACAGAGAAAAGGACAGAAGATTGAGTCACGAAAAATCTAAAGTTCTAACTACATATTACTCTCCCAAAACGATTCTCACTACACCTATATCCAAACATCCCTCAAAAGACTCCTCGGATATATCAGTTGACTCCTCTCTTGACACCTATTCCGAATTGCCACAAACTGAATTAATTAATCCAATCAAGATCAACAATATAAGTGACTTATACTCTAAACTTACTATCGAGATGAAAACTAATACAATCTCTCTGAAACAAGACATTGCATTAATTTCAGAAAAACTTATCTCACAATCAAACTTAATCCAGGCACTGCAGGATGAACTAGAGAACCTTAGAATGGAGAACAGTGATCTCAGATCTAATTATCAAGCTATAGAAATGAAACTAACACTCTTGGAAGATAGATCTAGACGGAAAAATGTGCGGATACGGGGGATACCTGAAGAAACCAGTAATTTGGAGAAATATTTACAGGATCTTCTATCAACTTTTATTAAAGAAGACAGTCTAGGCCATTTTTTGCTGGAAAACTTTCATAGACTTCCTAAACCAAAAGATCTGATCACCAGCACCCCAAGGGAGGTAATAGTCCGTTTCAACAATCTATATATCAAGAATCTCTTCACCACACAATTTAACAAAAATTCTGCACAAAGTGTGCAATATAAAGCTCTGAAACTTCTTCCTGATTTTTCAATGGCAACACGAAAGTTTAGAAGTCAATTTTTTGAGGGCACTAAGAAACTCCGTGACCTGAACATTAAATATAAATGGGGATTACCCCTTAAGCTGATTATATATAACGAGGGAGAAACGCTAGTATTTAATAAACCTCCAGAACTTGAAGATTTTATATCTACATTTTCCCATAAGAAAAGTACCTTGGAGGGACGATGATGGCAGCTATTCCATTATGAATTGAACTTTTTATAAATAAGTATTTATTTAATTTATCTATTTTATTTATTTATTTTCTTTATTTTTTTTTTTTTCTGAATTTAGGACGCTTGTCACTTTAAATTAAGAGAACTGCCACATTATCTGCTGATTTGCACATTTTCAGTTATAATTGCACGTATATGAAACACATTTGGAAAAACCTGAGGTTTCTCATCTTATATTGATTTTGACTAGCTAATATATTATGAATTGAATTGTGCGTAGATATATTTATTTAAACTATTTATAATATCCATTTCTATAATATTTTTTATTTTTTTTCTTTGGATAGTTTTTTTTGTGTTTTTTTTTTTTTAGGACACTTGTCACTTTAAAATTATGTGTAGCTGTACACTATAAGAAGATTTGCACATTTTTTACCACTTTAAATTAAGAGAACTGCCACTTTAATTGCTGCTCTGTACATTCTTTTTATAATTGTATGTATTAGAAACACCTCAGGTTTTCCATTTTATATTGATTTTGATTATTTAACACATTATGAATTGAACTGTATGTAGATTTTCAAACGCTTGCTACTTTAAATTATTTAAGAGAATTTGTACAATACCTGTAGATTTGCACATTTTATACTATAAATGTACCTATTAGAAACACATAGGGAAAACTAGAAGTTCCTTAGGTTTCTATTAATAATGAATTTACCATAAAATAATGAAGTGGCAGTACACTAAATCTCGTTAGCACTTTATACTTGCTTATTTGCACTTAATTACTATTTATAATAATATTAGTACTTTACATCTGTGTACTTGCACTTAATTACTATTCATAATAATGTATCTATTTGATGAAATAATTTATTGATTATTATTACCATTGATTAATATTATTAATAATGAAAATATTATATAATAATCAAATTGTGGTACATTATACGCTTTAGACACTTTATTTTTGTTTATTGTACTTAACTTCACTTACAATGATTAATGTCTAAATTTATTAATAATGAAAGTATTATATAATAGTGAAATGGCGGTACACGAAATGCTTCGAGCACTTTATTTTGTCCACTTGCACTTTATTATAACTTAATAATTAAAAAAGAATAAGCCTGAGGAAATATTAATGAATTTACCATTTAGTAATGAAGTGGCAGCATACTAAAACTTGTTAGCATATTTGCACTAAACTACTATCTATAATAATGTTATTTATTTATTAAATTTATATTTAATTTTGTAATAATTTACTTATTAACAAAAATTTATTTATTATTGATTCTCATTAATATTATTAATAATGACTTTATTAAACAACAAAGTAAGGGTTGCACATTAAATTTCTTTAGCACTTTACACTTGTTTATTTGCACTTAATTATTAATTAAAATAATGTATTTATTTGATGAAATAATTTATTTATTATTACTACTACTGATAAATTTACTTTATTAATAACGAAAGCATTATATAATAATAAAATTGTGGTATATTAAATATTTTGAATAATATATTTTTGCTTATTTGCACTTAATTTGCACTTAATTATCATATACAACAATTAATGATTAATTTTATTAACAATCTAAGCATTATATAATAATGAAATGGTGGTACACTAAATGCTTCTAGCACCTTACTTATGTCTATTTGCACTTAATTATTACTTATAATAATCAAAAAATAATAAATTTATCACTTAGCAATGAAGTGGCAGTACATTAAATTTCTTTAGCACTTTATACTTCTCCATTTTAATTTAATTATTATTTATAATAATGTATTTTTTGGACGAAAAAATTTACTTATTAATATTTTTATTGATTGATTAATCTTAATAATAACGAGAGTGTCACTTAATAATGACGTTTTAGCATCATTTAGTATCTTGCTTCTGGTTATCAGTTCTTAATATTATTCATAATAATCTATCTATTTATTTAATTTATACTTCTATTTTTATTAACTTATTTATTATTACTATTTTTACACTAAAACCGGATTTATAATATCTTGATGAAAATAGAAGTGTATTAATTAATTAATTAATATACTAAGATATAATTACATCATTTTAGTATATTGCACTAAATTATTGTTTAATAAATACTATTTATGAACTTATTTGGTTAAATTTACTCAAGATTTATCTATCTTTTATTACCTTATTTATTAATTAATATGGCCAAAAGATTTACCAAAGTTAAAGAAGCAGCAGTATATTAACTTATTAATATGACAAATTTAAATCATATGAAGCGGATCTAATGGTGCCTCGATATTATTTAAAATATATATATATACACGTTTTTTTTTTTTTTTCTCCTTTTCTTCGTTTATTTATCGTATAGCTCTCCTTAACGTCGGCACCTACGCATGAACTCGCCCAATCTAATGAAGGGGCAAAGGACGAATGCAAGATTTTCATGCGTAAATTGTATAAATGCTTTGTTTTTTGTTGTTTGTGTATGTTCTGACAGTGAATCAGAGTTGAGGAGGGAGGAAGAGGGTCCAATATTATTTTACATTTATGACACTTAAACTTGTTTCTATTAATTGCCAAGGTTTAAATTCCCCATACAAAAGAGGTTTCTTATACGATATGTTAATTAGAGAACAAATAGACATATGTTTTGTGCAAGAAAAACATTGGAAAGAAGGAGTTTCCCATTATTGGACTTATAAGAAATACCGCATATTACGCATGCTAGTTTAAGAGGGGAAAAAAAAGAGGAGTTGCAATCTTGATAAACAAAAATATTAAGTTTGAACAGATATATATGGAATCTGACCATGAAGCTAGATATACAATTCTCCTTTGTAAATTGAACGACGTGACCTACACTCTAGTTAATATATATGCACCAAATATCTCTACAGTTAAATTTTTGGATAAAACTTTTGAAAAAATTCATGCTATTTCAAAAGGCTTTTTAGTAATCGGAGGAGATATGAATTGTATATTAGACGTCAAACTGGATAAGAGTTTTATGCATGGTACATATCCAAATTTAAAGTTGAAATCCTTAGCTAATTTATTTTCTTTGTGTCTTGCTCGTAATAATTTGTTCGATATCTGGAGAACGCATAATCCATCTGTGAAGGAGTTTACGTTTTATTCTGTTAGGCACCACTCGTATTCTAGAATTGATATGTTTCTTTCAGACAACAAATCCTTAGAAATTTATGAGTCGCCTACTATAGGAAATTTGACTTGGTCCGATCACGCACCTATCTTCATAAAAATTAAAAATAATGAAGAATTTAAAATAAAATCTATTTGGAGGCTTAACGAATCTCTTCTGCTCCTAAGTGACTTTAAGGAACAACTTAGGAATCTGGCCAAAAATTTTATTGAGACCAACGATAATGGCACAGTCTCGCTTGCTACTCTATGGTGCGCTTTTAAATGCACCATGCGGGGCTATCTTATAAAACAGGGAGCACACATAAAGAAAATGAAAGGCGCGACTCTAACAGATTTATATATCAAGTTGGCACAATTAGAAGCTAGTAATAAAATAAGACCTTCAAACCTCTTATATACAGATATAAAAGAAACTCAATGTAAGATTAAAGAGTGATTTACGGAGAACATCAATAAAAATCTTTTATTCCTTAAACAGGATTGGTATTACAGTAGTAATAGGGCCAGTAAGAATTTAACTAAAAAACTCAAAAATAAGTTAGCTAAAAGTAGAATTAATAAGATCATATATAACGGTAAAATTTGCCTATCCCCAAAATTAATTGGAGAAGCTTTTAAAGAATACTATAGCACGTTATATAATTTACCTATAGCAAATAAGGATAAAATACAGATAAGTTCATTTCTTAAAAATCTAAATTTACCTAAATTATCTAAAGAAAAGTTGGAAAATTTAAATCTACCTATTCAACTCTCTGAGATAAATACCATAATAAGGAACTTACCTAAATCTAAGGCTCCCGGTCCAGATGGATTTTCAGCTCCTTTTTATCAATTATTGGACCCTGTAATATCTCCATTATTATTGAAAGTATTTAGAGAAATTCCTTTGGGGAAGGAGCTGCTGTTATGCAGGACTTGATCCATTCAGACCAAACGGGCTTTATACTGGGTAGGAGTGGAAAAGATAATACCCGCAGGATACTAAATCTAATACACGAAATACACCTTAATAATACGCCGGCAGTCTTCTTAGCCTTAGATGCGGAGAAGGCTTTTGACCGGGTGAGTTGGCCCTTTTTGGAAGAAACTTTAAAAATGTTTGGCCTGAATGGACAATTTCTGGATAACATTATGGCACTGCATAAAAATCTGCAAGCTAAGATCTCAGGTTCAAATTTAAACTCGACTATTTTTCCTATCAATAATGGGACAAGACAAGGATGCCCTCTAGCTCCATTACTGTATGCCCTCTCTATCGAACCCCTTGCGACGATAATACGTAGGTCAGAAAAAATCTCTGGAATAACAACAGGTCCATATGAACATAAAATCTCTTTATACGCAGATGACATTCTCCTTACTTTATCTTTACCTGAAATATCACTTTCAGAGACATTGGAAAGTATTGAGGAATACGCAATATATTCTAATTATAAATTGAATTTAGACAAATCTCAGATCATTGACTTTAATATGGATTGTCCTAGATTTGATGAAATCAAAAGTAATTTTGCTTTTTTATGGGGACAAAACTATATTGACTACCTAGGTATTAAGATATATCAGAACCTTAGAGATACTGTAATTAATAACTATACTATTCTTTTGGAAACTCTTAGAAATCAACTTACACAATGGAAAGGCTTAGAAATATCATGGTTAGGTAGATTAAACACATTAAAGTCGTATGTTCTTCCAAAATTAATTTATTTATTTAGAGTTATTCCTTTATCAGTTCCACTAAGAATTTTAAATCAATTTGAAAAATTATTTTATTCATTCGTATGGCTCGGTAAAAAAACGAGGATTTCACGAATAATACTTACCAAAAGTCTCTCACAGATTGGTCTTAATTTTCCCAATTTACGTATTCTCCATCAAATTTGTCTCTTTGGTCATTTTTTGGCATGGGATATAAAACGAGAACTGAATCTTCCATGGTATAGATACGAGAGGTGGAAATGTCATAATTTAGATCCATATTATCTGTATTTGTCACGAGCTGAGAACACAGGTTGATAAGGAGCCCAGGTGCAGGGGATACGAGGGGCTCTGTCTGTACCCCACGATGCATGATGGCCTGGGGGTTGGTACAGACAGGCGCAGGAATAAACCACAGACAACAGATCAGGATTAAGAGTTGTATTGAATGCGATGGTACAACAATAGATATGCAATGGAAGTTACTTGGCAGGAAGCCCTCTTGCGGGGCACACAGCAGATAAGCCCTCTTGCGGGGCACACGGCAGATAAGCCCTCTTGCGGGGCACACGGCAGATAAGCCCTCTTGCGGGGCACACGGCAGATAAGCCCTCTTGCGGGGCACACGGCAGATAAGCCCTCTTGCGGGGCACACGGCAGATAAGCCCACTTGCGGGGCACACGGCAGATAAGCCCACTTGCGGGGCACACGGCAGATAAGCCCACTTGCGGGGCACACGGCAGATAAGCCCACTTGCGGGGCACACGGCAGATAAGCCCACTTGCGGGGCACACGGCAGATAAGCCCACTTGCGGGGCACACGGCAGGTACTGGAGCAAGGCAAGGTACTGGAGCAAGGCAAGGTACTGGAGCAAGGCAAGGTACTGGAGCAAGGCAAGGTACTGGAGCAAGGCAAGGTACTGGAGCACGGCAAGGTACTGGAGCACGGCAAGGTACTGGAGCACGGCAAGGTACTGGAGCACGGCAAGGTACTGGAACAAATCAGGAACCAAACAGGTAGTCCTCAAACATTACAATGTCAAGGCCCAGACTGCAGGGCTGGGCAGGTTTATGAAGGCTGTCATGATCAGGTAGCAAGGTGCACCTGGACATGATAATCAGCCAGAGTGGTCTGAGTGGCAAGGGCGGCCACTAGTGGTCGGCAAATGAAAATGAACAACAAAGTTTGAACAAGTCCAGCTAGCGCATCTTGAAACGTGACATACCCCCACCGCAAGGAGCAGCCTCCGGATGCTTACGGAACCATGGTCTCACTGTCTGCGGTGAGACTTCTTCTTTTTCTTCTTCTTCTCCTCCTCTCTAGCACGTAGTGCTTTCTCATACGCTTCCAGTCCTTCACGGCATATCACATTTCCGTTGGAAGTCACTACGAGGTCGGATGGCAGTGGTTCTGTTGTGCCGAGTTGGGCTGGATAGACTTCAGCTACTGGATACACAGATGTGATGGTCCCGGTATGTGCTAGTCTTGTCCTACTTCTACTCCTGTGAGTGGTAGGAGTGGTGCTTCTGACTGCACAAACAGCCGGGGGGTTGATCTCCATGGATGTGTCCATGACCTCTGCATCCGATGACGCACTGTCCATATAGGACCACTCGGGGGTGTCAGACAAGGTCTGGAGGTCTTCTGACATTGTGATGGAGGGTGTAGGAGTCACAGGTGCCGAGGACTGGTTAACCCCTGCATCACCTGTCTGTGGATGTGACAGGGTATGCTCCTGCTTTGTGACGTTGCTGGCGTCATGTGCAGGTTCCGGGGCATGGGGTTTCTCCAGGTGGGTTGCAGATGGCTTGACTGGTCTGTGCGGACAATATGTAATCCTGTGGCCAGTCCCTCCGCAATAAAAGCATAAGTCGTCCTCTTGTCTCCTTTGTATTTCTTTTTTGGTGAGCGGCTCTCGCTTAAAGCTCTTAGCAGCCTTCTTTCTTGGTGTCTGGGTCTTGGTTTTTGTGTCCACGCACTCAGCTTCTACCACAGTCCTTACTGACTTGCATAGGTGGAGTACACATTCTGCCAACAATTCCAGTACTGCAGGTATCCCCGCGAACTCCTTGTATTGGCCTTGACATTCTGTCACGAGCTGAGAACACAGGTTGATAAGGAGCCCAGGTGCAGGGGATACGAGGGGCTCTGTCTGTACCCCACGATGCATGATGGCCTGGGGGTTGGTACAGACAGGCGCAGGAATAAACCACAGACAACAGATCAGGATTAAGAGTTGTATTGAATGCGATGGTACAACAATAGATATGCAATGGAAGTTACTTGGCAGGAAGCCCTCTTGCGGGGCACACAGCAGATAAGCCCTCTTGCGGGGCACACGGCAGATAAGCCCTCTTGCGGGGCACACGGCAGATAAGCCCTCTTGCGGGGCACACGGCAGATAAGCCCTCTTGCGGGGCACACGGCAGATAAGCCCTCTTGCGGGGCACACGGCAGATAAGCCCTCTTGCGGGGCACACGGCAGATAAGCCCTCTTGCGGGGCACACGGCAGATAAGCCCACTTGCGGGGCACACGGCAGATAAGCCCACTTGCGGGGCACACGGCAGATAAGCCCACTTGCGGGGCACACGGCAGATAAGCCCACTTGCGGGGCACACGGCAGATAAGCCCACTTGCGGGGCACACGGCAGATAAGCCCACTTGCGGGGCACACGGCAGATAAGCCCACTTGCGGGGCACACGGCAGATAAGCCCACTTGCGGGGCACACGGCAGGTACTGGAGCAAGGCAAGGTACTGGAGCAAGGCAAGGTACTGGAGCAAGGCAAGGTACTGGAGCAAGGCAAGGTACTGGAGCAAGGCAAGGTACTGGAGCAAGGCAAGGTACTGGAGCAAGGCAAGGTACTGGAGCAAGGCAAGGTACTGGAGCACGGCAAGGTACTGGAGCACGGCAAGGTACTGGAGCACGGCAAGGTACTGGAGCACGGCAAGGTACTGGAGCACGGCAAGGTACTGGAACAAATCAGGAACCAAACAGGTAGTCCTCAAACATTACAATGTCAAGGCCCAGACTGCAGGGCTGGGCAGGTTTATGAAGGCTGTCATGATCAGGTAGCAAGGTGCACCTGGACATGATAATCAGCCAGAGTGGTCTGAGTGGCAAGGGCGGCCACTAGTGGTCGGCAAATGAAAATGAACAACAAAGTTTGAACAAGTCCAGCTAGCGCATGTTGAAACGTGACAGTATTGGTTTAATATAAAGGGAATAAATGATTTAGAGATTGATAATCCTATCGTTTTGAATATCTTGACCAACATGATTAGTTTTAAGAAAAAATTTGGTATAACTGAGTCTTCTTTGATATTTACCCCTTTAATAGTTTTGCAAATTTTGATAAAAGATTTAAGACTCTGGTTCTCCCAAGGAGCATCTACATTAGAGGATATCTGGTCCTCTACGGACCTAGCATCCTTTGAAGAACTACAAACTAAATATTCTTTCTTAAGTAAAGAATTTTTCTTATATCTAAGGATTAGAAACTTTATTAAATATAATCCGCTCAGACCTTTGACTAATCTAGATAGGTTTCTGAATAGACATCATAAAAGAAATACAACTATGCGAATAACTAAATTGCTTGAACAAGAATTTAATCCAGATAAACCTAATACTATTTTAAAATGGGAAACGGATTTGGGAATTTCTTATCCACTTGATATCTGGGCCGCAGCTTGGATTAACACAAGGAAGGCGATACATTGCATAAATTTGCACAAACAATTTTTTAAACTCCTTCACAGATGGTATTATGTTCCGACATCTATACATAAAATGTATGGTTCCACTTCTAACAAATGTTGGAGATGTAAACTAGAACTAGGAACCATGTTACATATCTGGTGGGAATGTGACAAACTTTCCAATATGAAATTTAAAGTTGTTGAACTATTTAGGAACTTATTTGGATTTGACTTAACACTGTATCCTCAAACTTTCTTATTTCATATTGATATATCCCTGCAAAATAAATCAAATAGATATTTGGCCATTAATATTCTGGCCGCTATTAAAATCTGTATTGCAAGAAATTGGAAAATGGAACAAGTACCGTCATGGTCCCAAGTAATTACCCAGGTAAATTATCAATATAAAATGGAAAAACAATTTTATAGGATATATAGTAACATCCAAAACTATGAGGCAATCTGGCTTCCTTGGCAAAATATGATCTTGGAGACTGATTTAATATAATTGAGACTCCTTCTATTTTCTTTACCTTGGCAAATTATTATTATTAATTTTATCATTAGTAAATTAATGATATTCTCTCTTCCTCCCTCCTGCAGCTCTGGTTAAAATATTAGATTATGATAACTTCAATTCACTGTCATTTGTATGAGTATGTTGTATGTTAGATATTTTATCTTGTAAAATTTTATTCTCGAGACATAGAAATGGAAGATTATGTCTTGTTATATGTTTGTAATGGTCAAATTTTATATGTAATAAAATAAAAAAAAAAAAAAAAAGGAAAACATCCTGCTCGTCCCTGGGTGGGCTTGAACCACCAACCATTCGGTTAACAGCCGAATGCACTAACCGATTGCGCCATAGAGACAACCACATGTGACTGTTTTCAGAGAAGCAGTGAGGATTATGACTTTAAACCTTCAGCATTCCAGAGGGCTTAGTGACCATAGCAGAAGAATTGACAGTATCTCAACTGTTTATACATTATTTCATGATGGTGAGAACTTGTACTCCTAAATTGTCTTTACAAATCTTGAAGAAGAGATTTGGAGAAAAAAAGTCAGGAATTAATGTGTTTTATCATTTGTGAAAAAAGTGCCACAAAAAGCAGAGTGGCGCAGCAGAAGCGTGCTGAGCCCAAAACCCAGAGGTCGATGGATCGAAACCTTCCTCTGCTAGATGTCATTTTTACATAGGGTTAATAACTTCAGTCATTGATGATATTGCATGAAAACAGCATTCTCCCCTCAAACAAACAGCTTTACAGAAAGCAGAGTGGCGCAGCGGAAGCGTGCTGGGTCCATAACCCAGAGGTTGATGGATCGAAACCGTCCTCTGCTAGTTGTCATTTTTACATAGGGTTAATAACGTCTGTCATTGATGTTATTGCATTAAAACAGCATTCTCCCCTCGGACATACTGCTACACAAAAAGCAGAGTGGTGCAGGGTGGCGCAGCAGAAATGTGCTAGGCCCAGAGGTCGATGGATCGAAACCACCCTTTGCTAATTTTGTTTTTATAATGTCACTTTTCTGTTTAAGCACAACTGGCGTTGCATAAGATTAATTGGCACGTAGGGTTAACAACTTGTGTCATTTATGATATTGTATGAAAACGGCATTCTCCTCTTGCCAGCCACTATTTTGGTAACGGCTGCCCGAATTATTAACAACATGTAGTATTGTAGACGTGGCCTAAGTTAAAAAAACAAAAAATTAATAATAATAATCTAAGCATTCCAAAATTGGCACTATGCCAAGAAGTTTTTCCTGTGTTTTTTCATGGAAGGATTGGCATGCTTTGTCTGGAAAATAACTTTCCACAAGTGGAATAAGAAGATTTAGCTTAATGTTGGAAAGCTTTAAGGATTTTGCATTTCTGTCTTTCAATGTAATCATTAGGTCATTGGTGTTGCAAACACAGGAATGAAAGTTTTCAGGAAGACATCCCACTCTTCCCTGGGTGGGCTTGAACCACCAACCTTTCAGCTAACAGCCAAACACGCTAACCAATTGCGCCACAGAGACAACCACTTGTGACGGTTTTCAGAGAAGCAGTGAGGATTTTGACTTTAAACCTTCAGCATTCCAGAGGGCTTAGTGACCATAGCAGAAGAATTGACAGTTGTATCTCAACTGTTTATACATTATTTCATGATGGTGAGAACTTGTACTCCTAAATTGTCTTTACGAATCTTGAAGAAGAGATTTGGGAAAAAAGTCAGATATTCATGGTTTTTTATCATTTGGGAAGAAAGTGGCAAAAAGTTGGCACTTTCGAAGCTTGAAGAAGAGATTTGGAGAAAAAAAAGTCAGGAATTAATGTGTTTTATCATTTGTGAAGAAAGTGCCACAAAAAACAGAGTGGCGCAGCGGACGCGTGCTGGGCCCATAACCCAGAGGTCGATGGATCGAAACCATCCTCTGCTAGATGTCATTTTTACATAGGGTTAATAACTTAGGTCATTGATGATATTGCATTAAAACAGCATTCTCCCATTGGACAAACCACTATAAGAAAAGCAGAGTGGCGCAGCGGAAGCGTGCTGGGCCCATAACCCAGAGGTCGATGGATCGAAACCATCCTCTGCTAATTTTGTTTTTATAATGTCACTTTTCTGTTTAAGCACAACTGGCGTTGCATAAGATTAATTGGCACGTAGGGTTAACAACTTGTGTCATTTATGATATTGTATGAAAACGGCATTCTCCCCTTGCCAGCCACTATTTTGGTAACGGCTGCCCGAATTATTAACAACATGTAGTATTGTAGACGTGGCCTAAGTTAAAAAACAAAAAATTAATAATAATAATCTAAGCATTCCAAAATAGGCACTATGCCAAGAAGTTTTTCCTGTGTTTTTTCATGGAAGGATTGGCATGCTTTGTCTGGAAAATAACTTTCCACAAGTGGAATAAGAAGATTTAGCTTAATGTTGGAAAGTTTTAAGGATTTTGCATTTCTGTCTTTCAATGTAATCATTAGGTCATTGGTGTTGCAAACACAGGAACGAAAGTTTTCAGGAAAACATCCCACTCGTCCCTGGGTGGGCTTGAACCACCAACCTTTCGGTTAACAGCCGAACGCGCTAACCGATTGCGCCACAGAGACAACCACTTGTGACTGTTTACAGAGACAACCACTTGTGGCGGTTTTCAGAGAAGCAGTGAGGATTATGACTTTAAACCTTCAGCATTCCAGAGGGCTTAGTGACCATAGCAGAAGAATTGACAGTTGTATCTCAACTGTTTATACATTATTTCATGATGGTGAGAACTTGTACTCCTAAATTGTCTTTACGAATCTTGAAGAAGAGATTTGGAAAAAAAAGTCAGATATTCATGGTTTTTTATCATTTGGGAAGAAAGTGGCAAAAAGTTGGCCCTTTCGAAGCTTGAAGAAGAGATTTGGAGAAAAAAAAGTCAGGAATTAATGTGTTTTATCATTTGTGAAGAAAGCACCATGAAAAGCAGAGTGGCGCAGCGGAAGCGTGCTGGGCCCATAACCCAGAGGTCGATGGATCGAAACCATCCTCTGCTAGATGTCGTTTCTACATAGGGTTAATAACTTCTGTCATTGATGATATTGCATGAAAACAGCATTCTCCCCTCGGACAAACAGCTTTACAGAAAGCAGAGTGGTGCAGCAGAAGCGTGCTGGGCCCATAACCCACGGGTCGATGGATCGAAACCGTCCTCTGCTAGATGTCATTTTTACATAGGGTTAATAACTTCTGTCATTGATGATATTGCATTAAAACAGCATTCTCCCCTCGGACAAACCATTATACGAAAAGCAGAGTGGCGCAGCGGAACCGTGCTGGGCCCATAACCCAGAGGTCGATAGATCGAAACCATCCTCTGCTGATTTTGTTTTTATAATGTCACTTTTCTGTTTAAGCACAACTGGCGTTGCATAAGATTAATTGGCACGTAGGGTTAACAACTTGTGTCATTTATGATATTGTATGAAAACGGCATTCTCCCCTTGCCAGCCACTATTTTGGTAACGGCTGCCCGAATTATTAACAACATGTAGTATTGTAGACGTGGCCTAAGTTAAAAAACAAAAAATTAATAATAATAATCTAAGCATTCCAAAATAGGCACTATGCCAAGAAGTTTTTCCTGTGTTTTTTCATGGAAGGATTGGCATGCTTTGTCTGGAAAATAACTTTCCACAAGTGGAATAAGAAGATTTAGCTTAATGTTGGAAAGTTTTAAGGATTTTGCATTTCTGTCTTTCAATGTAATCATTAGGTCATTGGTGTTGCAAACACAGGAACGAAAGTTTTCAGGAAAACATCCCACTCGTCCCTGGGTGGGCTTGAACCACCAACCTTTCGGTTAACAGCCGAACGCGCTAACCGATTGCGCCACAGAGACAACCACTTGTGACTGTTTACAGAGACAACCACTTGTGGCGGTTTTCAGAGAAGCAGTGAGGATTATGACTTTAAACCTTCAGCATTCCAGAGGGCTTAGTGACCATAGCAGAAGAATTGACAGTTGTATCTCAACTGTTTATACATTATTTCATGATGGTGAGAACTTGTACTCCTAAATTGTCTTTACGAATCTTGAAGAAGAGATTTGGAAAAAAAAGTCAGATATTCATGGTTTTTTATCATTTGGGAAGAAAGTGGCAAAAAGTTGGCCCTTTCGAAGCTTGAAGAAGAGATTTGGAGAAAAAAAAGTCAGGAATTAATGTGTTTTATCATTTGTGAAGAAAGCACCATGAAAAGCAGAGTGGCGCAGCGGAAGCGTGCTGGGCCCATAACCCAGAGGTCGATGGATCGAAACCATCCTCTGCTAGATGTCGTTTCTACATAGGGTTAATAACTTCTGTCATTGATGATATTGCATGAAAACAGCATTCTCCCCTCGGACAAACAGCTTTACAGAAAGCAGAGTGGTGCAGCAGAAGCGTGCTGGGCCCATAACCCACGGGTCGATGGATCGAAACCGTCCTCTGCTAGATGTCATTTTTACATAGGGTTAATAACTTCTGTCATTGATGATATTGCATTAAAACAGCATTCTCCCCTCGGACAAACCATTATACGAAAAGCAGAGCGGCGCAGCGGAACCGTGCTGGGCCCATAACCCAGAGGTCGATAGATCGAAACCATCCTCTGCTGATTTTGTTTTTATAATGTCACTTTTCTGTTTAAGCACAACTGGCGTTGCATAAGATTAATTGGCACGTAGGGTTAACAACTTGTGTCATTTATGATATTGTATGAAAACGGCATTCTCCCCTTGCCAGCCACTATTTTGGTAACGGCTGCCCGAATTATTAACAACATGTAGTATTGTAGACGTGGCCTAAGTTAAAAAACAAAAAATGAATAATAATAATCTAAGCATTCCAAAATTGGCACTATGCCAAGAAGTTTTTCATGTGTTTTTTCATGGAAGGATTGGCATGCTTTGTCTGGAAAATAACTTTCCACAAGTGGAATAAGAAGATTTAGCTTAATGTTGGAAAGCTTTAAGGATTTTGCATTTCTGTCTTTCAATGTAATCATTAGGTCATTGGTGTTGCAAACACAGGAATGAAAGTTTTCAGGAAAACATCCCACTCGTCCCTGGGTGGGCTTGAACCACCAACCTTTCGGTTAACAGCCGAACGCGCTAACCGATTGCGCCACAGAGACAACCACTTGTGACCCATTTCAGAGAAGCAGTGAGGATTATGACTTTAAACCTTCAGCATTCCAGAGGGCTTAGTGACCATAGCAGAAGAATTGACAGTTGTATCTCAACTGTTTATACATTATTTCATGATGGTGAGAACTTGTACTCCTAAATTGTCTTTACGAATCTTGAAGAAGAGATTTGGAAAAAAAAGTCAGATATTCATGGTTTTTTATCATTTGGGAAGAAAGTGGCAAAAAGTTGGCACTTTCGAAGCTTGAAGAAGAGATTTGGAGAAAAAAAAAGTCAGGAATTAATGTGTTTTATCATTTGTGAAGAAAGCACCATGAAAAGCAGAGTGGCGCAGCGGAAGCGTGCTGGGCCCATAACCCAGAGGTCGATGGATCGAAACCATCCTCTGCTAGATGTCGTTTTTACATAGGGTTAATAACTTCTGTCATTGATGATATTGCATTAAAACAGCATTCTCCCCTCGGACAAACAGCTTTACAGAAAGCAGAGTGGCGCAGCGGAAGCGTCCTGAGCCCATAACCCAGAAGTCGATGGATCGAAACCATCCTCTGCTAGATGTCATTTTTACATAGGGTTAATAACTTCTGTCATTGATGATATTGCATTAAAACAGCATTCTCCCCTCGGACAAACCACTATAAGAAAAGCAGAGTGGCGCAGCGGAAGCGTGCTGGGCCCATAACCCAGAGGTCGATGGATCAAAACCATACTCTGCTAATTTTGTTTTTATAATGTCACTTTTCTGTTTAAGCACAACTGGCGTTGCATAAGATTAATTGGCACGTAGGGTTAACAACTTGTGTCATTTATGATATTGTATGAAAACGGCATTCTCCCCTTGCCAGCCACTATTTTGGTAACGGCTGCCCGAATTATTAACAACATGTAGTATTGTAGACGTGGCCTAAGTTAAAAAACAAAAAATTAATAATAATAATCTAAGCATTCCAAAATAGGCACTATGCCAAGAAGTTTTTCCTGTGTTTTTTCATGGAAGGATTGGCATGCTTTGTCTGGAAAATAACTTTCCACAAGTGGAATAAGAAGATTTAGCTTAATGTTGGAAAGCTTTAAGGATTTTGCATTTCTGTCTTTCAATGTAATCATTAGCTCATTTGTGTTGCAAACACAGGAATGAAAGTTTTCAGGAAAACATCCCACTCGTCCCTGGGTGGGCTTGAACCACCAACCTTTCGATTAACAGCCGAACGCGCTAACCGATTGCGCCAGAGAGACAACCACTTGTGACTGTTTTCAGAGAAGCAGTGAGGATTATGACTTTAAACCTTCAGCATTCCAGAGGGCTTAGTGACCATAGCAGAAGAATTGACAGTTGTATCTCAACTGTTTATACATTATTTCATGATGGTGAGAACTTGTACTCCTAAATTGTCTTTACGAATCTTGAAGAAGAGATTTGGAAAAAAAAGTCAGATATTCATGGTTTTTTATCATTTGGGAAGAAAGTGGCAAAAAGTTGGCCCTTTCGAAGCTTGAAGAAGAGATTTGGAGAAAAAAAAGTCAGGAATTAATGTGTTTTATCATTTGTGAAGAAAGCACCATGAAAAGCAGAGTGGCGCAGCGGAAGCGTGCTGGGCCCATAACCCAGAGGTCGATGGATCGAAACCATCCTCTGCTAGATGTCATTTTTACATAGGGTTAATAACTTCTGTCATTGATGATATTGCATGAAAACAGCATTCTCCCCTCGGACAAACAGCTTTACAGAAAGCAGAGTGGCGCAGCGGAAGCGTGCTGGGCCCATAACCCAGAGGTCGATGGATCGGAACCGTCCTCTGCTAGATGTCATTTTTACATAGGGTTAATAACTTCTGTCATTGATGATATTGCATTAAAACAGCATTCTCCCCTCGGACAAACCATTATACGAAAAGCAGAGTGGCGCAGCGGAACCGTGCTGGGCCCATAACCCAGAGGTCGATAGATCGAAACCATCCTCTGCTGATTTTGTTTTTATAATGTCACTTTTCTGTTTAAGCACAACTGGCGTTGCATAAGATTAATTGGCACGTAGGGTTAACAACTTGTGTCATTTATGATATTGTATGAAAACGGCATTCTCCCCTTGCCAGCCACTATTTTGGTAACGGCTGCCCGAATTATTAACAACATGTAGTATTGTAGACGTGGCCTAAGTTAAAAAACAAAAAATTAATAATAATAATCTAAGCATTCCAAAATAGGCACTATGCCAAGAAGTTTTTCATGTGTTTTTTCATGGAAGGATTGGCATGCTTTGTCTGGAAAATAACTTTCCACAAGTGGAATAAGAAGATTTAGCTTAATGTTGGAAAGCTTTAAGGATTTTGCATTTCTGTCTTTCAATGTAATCATTAGCTCATTGGTGTTGCAAACACAGGAATGAAAGTTTTCAGGAAAACATCCCACTCGTCCCTGGGTGGGCTTGACCCACCAACCTTTCGGTTAACAGCCGAACGCGCTAACCGATTGCGCCACAGAGACAACCTCTTGTGACTGTTTTCAGAGAAGCAGTGAGGATTATGACTTTAAACCTTCAGCATTCCAGAGGGCTTAGTGACCATAGCAGAAGAATTGACAGTTGTATCTCAACTGTTTATACATTATTTCATGATGGTGAGAACTTGTACTCCTAAATTGTCTTTACGAATCTTGAAGAAGAGATTTGGAAAAAAAAGTCAGATATTCATGGTTTTTTATCATTTGGGAAGAAAGTGGCAAAAAGTTGGCACTTTCGAAGCTTGAAGAAGAGATTTGGAGAAAAAAAAGTCAGGAATTAATGTGTTTTATCATTTGTGAAGAAAGCACCATGAAAAGCAGAGTGGTGCAGCGGAAGCGTGCTGGGCCCATAACCCAGAGGTCTATGGATCGAAACCATCCTCTGCTAGATGTCATTTTTACATAGGGTTAATAACTTCTGTCATTGATGATATTGCATTAAAACAGCATTCTCCCCTCGGACAAACCACTATAAGAAAAGCAGAGTGGTGCAGCGGAAGCGTGCTGGGCCCATAACCCAGAGGTCGATGGATCGAAACCATCCTCTGCTAATTTTGTTTTTATAATGTCACTTTTCTGTTTACGAAAAGCAGAGTGGCGCAGCGGAACCGTGCTGGGCCCATAACCCAGAGGTCGATGGATCAAAACCATCCTCTGCTAATTTTGTTTTTATAATGTCACTTTTCTGTTTAAGCACAACTGGCGTTGCATAAGATTAATTGGCACGTAGGGTTAACAACTTGTGTCATTTATGATATTGTATGAAAACGGCATTCTCCCCTTGCCAGCCACTATTTTGGTAACGGCTGCCCGAATTATTAACAACATGTAGTATTGTAGACGTGGCCTAAGTTAAAAAACAAAAAATTAATAATAATAATCTAAGCATTCCAAAATAGGCACTATGCCAAGAAGTTTTTCATGTGTTTTTTCATGGAAGGATTGGCATGCTTTGTCTGGAAAATAACTTTCCACAAGTGGAATAAGAAGATTTAGCTTAATGTTGGAAAGCTTTAAGGATTTTGCATTTCTGTCTTTCAATGTAATCATTAGCTCATTTGTGTTGCAAACACAGGAATGAAAGTTTTCAGGAAAACATCCCACTCGTCCCTGGGTGGGCTTGAACCACCAACCTTTCGGTTAACAGCCGAACGCGCTAACCGATTGCGCCACAGAGACAACCACTTGTGACTGTTTTCAGAGAAGCAGTGAGGATTATGACTTTAAACCTTCAGCATTCCAGAGGGCTTAGTGACCATAGCAGAAGAATTGACAGTTGTATCTCAACTGTTTATACATTATTTCATGATGGTGAGAACTTGTACTCCTAAATTGTCTTTCCGAATCTTGAAGAAGAGATTTGGAAAAAAAAAGTCAGATATTCATGGTTTTTTATCATTTGGGAAGAAAGTGGCAAAAAGTTGGCACTTTCGAAGCTTGAAGAAGAGATTTGGAGAAAAAAAAAGTCAGGGATTAATGTGTTTTATCATTTGTGATGAAAGCACCATGAAAAGCAGAGTGGCGCAGCGGAAGCGTGCTGGGCCCATAACCCAGAGGCCGATGGATCGAAACCATCCTCTGCTAGATGTCGTTTTTACATAGGGTTAATAACTTCTGTCATTGATGATATTGCATTAAAACAGCATTCTCCCCTCGGACAAACAGCTTTACAGAAAGCAGAGTGGCGCAGCGGAAGCGTGCTGGGCCCATAACCCAGAGGTCGATGGATCGAAACCAACCTCTGCTAGATGTCTTTTTTACATAGGGTTAATAACTTCTGTCATTGATGATATTGCATTAAAACAGCATTCTCCCCTCGGACAAACCACTATAAGAAAAGCAGAGTGGCGCAGCGGAAGCGTGCTGGGCCCATAACCCAGAGGTTGATGGATCGAAACCATTCTGCTAATTTTGTTTTTATAATGTCACTTTTCTGTTTAAGCACAACTGGCGTTGCATAAGATTAATTGGCACGTAGGGTTAACAACTTGTGTCATTTATGATATTGTATGAAAACGGCATTCTCCCCTTGCCAGCCACTATTTTGGTAACGGCTGCCCGAATTATTAACAACATGTAGTATTGTAGACGTGGCCTAAGTTAAAAAACAAAAAATTAATAATAATAATCTAAGCATTCCAAAATTGGCACTATGCCAAGAAGTTTTTCATGTGTTTTTTCATGGAAGGATTGGCATGCTTTGTCTGGAAAATAACTTTCCACAAGTGGAATAAGAAGATTTGGCTTAATGTTGGAAAGCTTTAAGGATTTTGCATTTCTGTCTTTCAATGTAATCATTAGCTCATTTGTGTTGCAAACACAGGAATGAAAGTTTTCAGGAAAACATCCCACTCGTCCCTGGGTGGGCTTGAACCACCAACCTTTCGGTTAACAGCCGAACGCGCTAACCGATTGCGCCACAGAGACAACCACTTGTGACTGTTTTCAGAGAAGCAGTGAGGATTATGACTTTAAACCTTCAGCATTCCAGAGGGCTTAGTGACCATAGCAGAAGAATTGACAGTTGTATCTCAACTGTTTATACATTATTTCATGATGGTGAGAACTTGTACTCCTAAATTGTCTTTACGAATCTTGAAGAAGAGATTTGGAAAAAAAAGTCAGATATTCATGGTTTTTTATCATTTGGGAAGAAAGTGGCAAAAAGTTGGCACTTTCGAAGCTTGAAGAAGAGATTTGGAGAAAAAAAAGTCAGGAATTAATGTGTTTTATCATTTGTGAAGAAAGCACCATGAAAAGCAGAGTGGCGCAGCGGAAGCGTGCTGGGCCCATAACCCAGAGGTCGATGGATCGTAACCATCCTCTGCTAGATGTCGTTTTTACATAGGGTTAATAACTTCTGTCATTGATGATATTGCATTAAAACAGCATTCTCCCCTCGGACAAACAGCTTTACAGAAAGCAGAGTGGCGCAGCGGAAGCGTGCTGGGCCCATAACCCAGCGGTCGATGGATCGAAACCATCCTCTGCTAGATGTCATTTTTACATAGGGTTAATAACTTCTGTCATTGATGATATTGCATTAAAACAGCATTCTCCCCTCGGACAAACCACTATAAGAAAAGCAGAGTGGCGCAGCGGAAGCGTGCTGGGCCCATAACCCAGAGGTCGATGGATCGAAACCATCCTCTGCTAATTTTGTTTTTATAATGTCACTTTTCTGTTTAAGCACAACTGGCGTTGCATAAGATTAATTGGCACGTAGGGTTAACAACTTGTGTCATTTATGATATTGTATGAAAACGGCATTCTCCCCTTGCCAGCCACTATTTTGGTAACGGCTGCCCGAATTATTAACAACATGTAGTATTGTAGACGTGGCCTAAGTTAAAAAACAAAAAAATAATAATAATAATCTAAGCATTCCAAAATAGGCACTATGCCAAGAAGTTTTTCATGTGTTTTTTCATGGAAGGATTGGCATGCTTTGTCTGGAAAATAACTTTCCACAAGTGGAATAAGAAGATTTAGCTTAATGTATGAAAGCTTTAAGGATTTTGCATTTCTGTCTTTCAATGTAATCATTAGCTCATTGGTGTTGCAAACACAGGAATGAAAGTTTTCAGGAAAACATCCCACTCGTCCCTGGGTGGGCTTGAACCACCAACCTTTCGGTTAACAGCCGGAAGCGCTAACCGATTGCGCCACAGAGACAACCACTTGCAACTGTTTTCAGAGAAGCAGTGAGGATTATGACTTTAAACCTTCAGCATTCCAGAGGGCTTAGTGACCATAGCAGAAGAATTGACAGTTGTATCTCAACTGTTTATACATTATTTCATGATGGTGAGAACTTGTACTCCTAAATTGTCTTTACGAATCTTGAAGAAGAGATTTGGAAAAAAAAGTCAGATATTCATGGTTTTTTATCATTTGGGAAGAAAGTGGCAAAAAGTTGGCACTTTCGAAGCTTGAAGAAGAGATTTGGAGAAAAAAAAGTCAGGAATTAATGTGTTTTATCATTTGTGAAGAAAGCACCATGAAAAGCAGAGTGGCGCAGCGGAAGCGTGCTGGGCCCATAACCCAGAGGTCGATGGATCGAAACCATCCTCTGCTAGATGTCGTTTTTACATAGGGTTAATAACTTCTGTCATTGATGATATTGCATTAAAACAGCATTCTCCCCTCGGACAAACAGCTTTACAGAAAGCAGAGTGGCGCAGCGGAAGCGTGCTGGGCCCATAACCCAGAGGTCGATGGATCGAAACCATCCTCTGCTAGATGTCATTTTTACATAGGGTTAATAACTTCTGTCATTGATGATATTGCATTAAAACAGCATTCTCCCCTCGGACAAACCACTATAAGAAAAGCAGAGTGGCGCAGCGGATGCGTGCTGGGCCCATAACCCAGAGGTCGATGGATCGAAACCATCCTCTGCTAATTTTGTTTTTATAATGTCACTTTTCTGTTTAAGCACAACTGGCGTTGCATAAGTTTAATTGGCACGTAGGGTTAACAACTTGTGTCATTTATGATATTGTATGAAAACGGCATTCTCCCCTTGCCAGCCACTATTTTGGTAACGGCTGCCCGAATTATTAACAACATGTAGTATTGTAGACGTGGCCTAAGTTAAAAAACAAAAAATTAATAATAATAATCTAAGCATTCCAAAATAGGCACTATGCCAAGAAGTTTTTCATGTGTTTTTTCATGGAAGGATTGGCATGCTTTGTCTGGAAAATAACTTTCCACAAGTGGAATAAGAAGATTTGGCTTAATGTTGGAAAGCTTTAAGGATTTTGCATTTCTGTCTTTCAATGTAATCATTAGCTCATTTGTGTTGCAAACACAGGAATGAAAGTTTTCAGGAAAACATCCCACTCCCTGGGTGGGCTTAAACCACCAACCTTTCAGTTAACAGCCGAAAGCGCTAACCGATTGCGCCACAGAGACAACCACTTGTGACTGTTTTTAGAGAAGCAGTGAGGATTATGACTTTAAACCTTCAGCATTCCAGAGGGCTTAGTGACCATAGCAGAAGAATTGACAGTTGTATCTCAACTGTTTATACATTATTTCATGATGGTGAGAACTTGTACTCCTAAATTGTCTTTACGAATCTTGAAGAAGAGATTTGGAAAAAAAAGTCAGATATTCATGGTTTTTTATCATTTGGGAAGAAAGTGGCAAAAAGTTGGCACTTTCGAAGCTTGAAGAAGAGATTTGGAGAAAAAAAAGTCAGGAATTAATGTGTTTTATCATTTGTGAAGAAAGCACCATGAAAAGCAGAGTGGTGCAGTGGAAGCGTGCTGGGCCCATAACCCAGAGGTCGATGGATCGAAACCATCCTCTGCTAGATGTCGTTTTTACATAGGGTTAATAACTTCTGTCATTGATGATATTGCATTAAAACAGCATTCTCCCCTCGGACAAACAGTTTTACAGAAAGCAGAGTGGCGCAGCGGAAGCGTGCTGGGCCCATAACCCAGCGGTCGATGGATCGAAACCATCCTCTGCTAGATGTCATTTTTACATAGGGTTAATAACTTCTGTCATTGATGATATTGCATTAAAACAGCATTCTCCCCTCGGACAAACCACTATAAGAAAAGCAGAGTGGCGCAGCGGAAGCGTGCTGGGCCCATAACCCAGAGGTCGATGGATCGAAACCATCCTCTGCTAATTTTGTTTTTATAATGTCACTTTTCTGTTTAAGCACAACTGGCGTTGCGTAAGATTAATTGGCACGTAGGGTTAACAACTTGTGTCATTTATGATATTGTATGAAAACGGCATTCTCCCCTTGCCAGCCACTATTTTGGTAACGGCTGCCCGAATTATTAACAACATGTAGTATTGTAGACGTGGCCTAAGTTAAAAAACAAAAAATTAATAATAATAATCTAAGCATTCCAAAATAGGCACTATGCCAAGAAGTTTTTCATGTGTTTTTTCATGGAAGGATTGGCATGCTTTGTCTGGAAAATAACTTTCCACAAGTGGAATAAGAGGATTTGGCTTAATGTTGGAAAGCTTTAAGGATTTTGCATTTCTGTCTTTCAATGTAATCATTAGCCCATTCGTGTTGCAAACACAGGAATGAAAGTTTTCAGGAAAACATCCCACTCGTCCCTGGGTGGGCTTGAACCACCAACCTTTCGGTTAACAGCCGAACACGCTAACCGATTGCGCCACAGAGACAACCACTTGTGACTGTTTTCAGAGAAGCAGTGAGGATTATGACTTTAAACCTTCACCATTCCAGAGGGCTTAGTGACCATAGCAGAAGAATTGACAGTTGTATCTCAACTGTTTATACATTATTTCATGATGGTGAGAACTTGTACTCCTAAATTGTCTTTACGAATCTTGAAGAAGAGATTTGGAAAAAAAAGTCAGATATTCATGGTTTTTTATCATTTGGGAAGAAAGTGGCAAAAATTTGGCCCTTTCGAAGCTTGAAGAAGAGATTTGGAGAAAAAAAGTCAGGAATTAATGTGTTTTATCATTTGTGAAGAAAGCACCATGAAAAGCAGAGTGGCGCAGCGGAAGCGTGCTGGGCCCATAACCCAGAGGTCGATGGATCGAAGCCATCCTCTGCTAATTTTGTTTTTATAATTTCACTTTTCTGTTTAAGCACAACTGGCGTTGCATAAGATTAATTGGCACGTAGGGTTAACAACTTGTGTCATTTATGATATTGTATGAAAACGGCATTCTCCCCTTGCCAGCCACTATTTTGGTAACGGCTGCCCGAATTATTAACAACATGTAGTATTGTAGACGTGGCCTAAGTTAAAAAACAAAAAAATAATAATAATAATCTAAGCATTCCAAAATAGGCACTATGCCAAGAAGTTTTTCATGTGTTTTTTCATGGAAGGATTGGCATGCTTTGTCTGGAAAATAACTTTCCACAAGTGGAATAAGAAGATTTAGCTTAATGTTGGAAAGCTTTAAGGATTTTGCATTTCTGTCTTTCAATGTAATCATTAGCTCATTGGTGTTGCAAACACAGGAATGAAAGTTTTCAGGAAAACATCCCACTCGTCCCTGGGTGGGCTTGAACCACCAACCTTTCGGTTAACAGCCGAACGCGCTAACCGATTGCGCCACAGAGACAACCACTTGTGACTGTTTTCAGAGAAGCAGTGAGGATTATGACTTTAAACCTTCAGCATTCCAGAGGGCTTAGTGACCATAGCAGAAGAATTGACAGTTGTATCTCAACTGTTTATACATTATTTCATGATGGTGAGAACTTGTACTCCTAAATTGTCTTTACGAATCTTGAAGAAGAGATTTGGAAAAAAAAGTCAGATATTCATGGTTTTTTATCATTTGGGAAGAAAGTGGCAAAAAGTTGGCACTTTCGAAGCTTGAAGAATAGATTTGGAGAAAAAAAAGTCAGGAATTAATGTGTTTTATCATTTGTGAAGAAAGCACCATGAAAAGCAGAGTGGCGCAGCGGAAGCGTGCTGGGCCCATAACCCAGAGGTCGATGGATCGAAACCATCCTCTGCTAGATGTCGTTTTTACATAGGGTTAATAACTTCTGTCATTGATGATATTGCATTAAAACAGCATTCTCCCCTCGGACAAACAGCTTTACAGAAAGCAGAGTGGCGCAGCGGAAGCGTGCTGGGCCCATAACCCAGAGGTCGATGGATCGAAACCATCCTCTGCTAGATGTCATTTTTACATAGGGTTAATAACTTCTGTCATTGATGATATTGCATTAAAACAGCATTCTCCCCTCGGACAAACCACTATAAGAAAAGCAGAGTGGCGCAGCGGAAGCGTGCTGGGCCCATAACCCAGAGGTCGATGGATCAAAACCATTCTCTGCTGATTTTGTTTTTATAATGTCACTTTTCTGTTTAAGCACAACTGGCGTTGCATAAGATTAATTGGCACGTAGGGTTAACAACTTGTGTCATTTATGATATTGTATGAAAACGGCATTCTCCCCTTGCCAGCCACTATTTTGGTAACGGCTGCCCGAATTATTAACAACATGTAGTATTGTAGACGTGGCCTAAGTTAAAAAACAAAAAATTAATAATAATAATCTAAGCATTCCGAAATAGGCACTATGCCAAGAAGTTTTTCATGTGTTTTTTCATGGAAGGATTGGCATGCTTTGTCTGGAAAATAACTTTCCACAAGTGGAATAAGAAGATTTAGCTTAATGTTGGAAAGCTTTAAGGATTTTGCATTTCTGTCTTTCAATGTAATCATTAGCTCATTTGTGTTGCAAACACAGGAATGAAAGTTTTCAGGAAAACATCCCACTCGTCCCTGGGTGGGCTTGAACCACCAACCTTTCGGTTAACAGCCGAACGCGCTAACCGATTGCGCCACAGAGACAACCACTTGTGACTGTTTTCAGAGAAGCAGTGAGGATTATGACTTTAAACCTTCAGCATTCCAGAGGGCTTAGTGACCATAGCAGAAGAATTGACAGTTGTATCTCAACTGTTTATACATTATTTCATGATGGTGAGAACTTGTACTCCTAAATTGTCTTTCCGAATCTTGAAGAAGAGATTTGGAAAAAAAAAGTCAGATATTCATGGTTTTTTATCATTTGGGAAGAAAGTGGCAAAAAGTTGGCACTTTCGAAGCTTGAAGAAGAGATTTGGAGAAAAAAAAGTCAGGAATTAATGTGTTTTATCATTTGTGAAGAAAACACCATGAAAAGCAGAGTGGCGCAGCGGAAGCGTGCTGTGCCCATAACCCAGAGGTCGATGGATCGAAACCATCCTCTGCTAGATGTCGTTTTTACATAGGGTTAATAACTTCTGTCATTGATGATATTGCATTAAAACAGCATTCTCCCCTCGGACAAACCACTGTAAGAAAAGCAGAGTGCCGCAGCGGAAGCGTGCTGGGCCCCTAACCCAGAGGTCGATGGATCGAAACCATCCTCTGCTGATTTTGTTTTTATAATGTCACTTTTCTGTTTAAGCACAACTGGCGTTGCATAAGATTAATTGGCACGTAGGGTTAACAACTTGTGTCATTGATGATATTGCATGAAAACAGCATTCTCCCCTCGGACAAGCAGCTTTACAGAAAGCAGAGTGGCGCAGCGGAAGCGTGCTGGGCCCATAACCCAGAGGTCGATGGATCGAACCCGTCCTCTGCTAGATGTCATTTTTACATAGGGTTAATAACTTCTGTCATTGATGATATTGCATGAAAACAGCATTCTCCCCTCGGACAAACAGCTTTACAGAAAGCAGAGTGGCGCAGCGGGAGCGTGCTGGGCCCATAACCCAGAGGTCGATGGATCGAAACCGTCCTCTGCTAGATGTCATTTTTACATAGGGTTAATAACTTCTGTCATTGATGATATTGCATTAAAACAGCATTCTCCCCTCGGACAAACCATTATACGAAAAGCAGAGTGGCGCAGCGGAACCGTGCTGGGCCCATAACCCAGAGGTCGATAGATCGAAACCATCCTCTGCTGATTTTGTTTTTATAATGTCACTTTTCTGTTTAAGCACAACTGGCGTTGCATAAGATTAATTGGCACGTAGGGTTAACAACTTGTGTCATTTATGATATTGTATGAAAACGGCATTCTCCCCTTGCCAGCCACTATTTTGGTAACGGCTGCCCGAATTATTAACAACATGTAGTATTGTAGACGTGGCCTAAGTTAAAAAACAAAAAATTAATAATAATAATCTAAGCATTCCAAAATAGGCACTATGCCAAGAAGTTTTTCATGTGTTTTTTCATGGAAGGATTGGCATGCTTTGTCTGGAAAATAACTTTCCACAAGTGGAATAAGAAGATTTGGCTTAATGTTGGAAAGCTTTAAGGATTTTGCATTTCTGTCTTTCAATGTAATCATTAGCTCATTTGTGTTGCAAACACAGGAATGAAAGTTTTCAGGAAAACATCCCACTCGTCCCTGGGTGGGCTTGAACCACCAACCTTTCGGTTAACAGCCGAACGCGCTAACCGATTGCGCCACAGAGACAACCACTTGTGACTGTTTTCAGAGAAGCAGTGAGGATTATGACATTAAACCTTCAGCATTCCAGAGGGCTTAGTGACCATAGCAGAAGAATTGACAGTTGTATCTCAACTGTTTATACATTATTTCATGATGGTGAGAACTTGTACTCCTAAATTGTCTTTACGAATCTTGAAGAAGAGATTTGGAAAAAAAAGTCAGATATTCATGGTTTTTTATCATTTGGGAAGAAAGTGGCAAAAAGTTGGCACTTTCGAAGCTTGAAGAAGAGATTTGGAGAAAAAAAAGTCAGGAATTAATGTGTTTTATCATTTGTGAAGAAAGCACCATGAAAAGCAGAGTGGCGCAGCGGAAGCGTGCTGGGCCCATAACCCAGAGGTCGATGGATCGAAACCATCCTCTGCTAGATGTCGTTTTTACATAGGGTTAATAACTTCTGTCATTGATGATATTGCATTAAAACAGCATTCTCCCCTCGGACAAACAGCTTTACAGAAAGCAGAGTGGCGCAGCGGAAGCGTGCTGGGCCCATAACCCAGCGGTCGATGGATCGAAACCATCCTCTGCTAGATGTCATTTTTACATAGGGTTAATAACTTCTGTCATTGATGATATTGCATTAAAACAGCATTCTCCCCTCGGACAAACCACTATAAGAAAAGCAGAGTGGCGCAGCGGAAGCGTGCTGGGCCCATAACCCAGAGGTCGATGGATCGAAACCATCCTCTGCTAATTTTGTTTTTATAATGTCACTTTTCTGTTTAAGCACAACTGGCGTTGCATAAGATTAATTGGCACGTAGGGTTAACAACTTGTGTCATTTATGATATTGTATGAAAACGGCATTCTCCCCTTGCCAGCCACTATTTTGGTAACGGCTGCCCGAATTATTAACAACATGTAGTATTGTAGACGTGGCCTAAGTTAAAAAACAAAAAAATAATAATAATAATCTAAGCATTCCAAAATAGGCACTATGCCAAGAAGTTTTTCATGTGTTTTTTCATGGAAGGATTGGCATGCTTTGTCTGGAAAATAACTTTCCACAAGTGGAATAAGAAGATTTAGATTAATGTATGAAAGCTTTAAGGATTTTGCATTTCTGTCTTTCAATGTAATCATTAGCTCATTGGTGTTGCAAACACAGGAATGAAAGTTTTCAGGAAAACATCCCACTCGTCCCTGGGTGGGCTTGAACCACCAACCTTTCGGTTAACAGCCGAACGCACTAACCGATTGCGCCACAGAGACAACCACTTGTGACTGTTTTCAGAGAAGCAGTGAGGATTATGACTTTAAACCTTCAGCATTTCAGAGGGCTTAGTGACCATAGCAGAAGAATTGACAGTTGTATCTCAACTGTTTATACATTATTTCATGATGGTGAGAACTTGTACTCCTAAATTGTCTTTACGAATCTTGAAGAAGAGATTTGAAAAAAAAAG
The DNA here is from genome assembly GCF_027358695.1 of Spea bombifrons. Classification (NCBI taxonomy): domain Eukaryota; kingdom Metazoa; phylum Chordata; class Amphibia; order Anura; family Pelobatidae; genus Spea; species Spea bombifrons. Next base: position 120,765,802 of record NC_071089.1, on the reverse strand, counting down.
TCAGATATTCATGGTTTTTTATCATTTGGGAAGAAAGTGGCAAAAAGTTGGCACTTTCGAAGCTTGAAGAAGAGATTTGGAGAAAAAAAAGTCAGGAATTAATGTGTTTTATCATTTGTGAAGAAAGCACCATGAAAAGCAGAGTGGCGCAGCGGAAGCGTGCTGGGCCCATAACCCAGAGGTCGATGGATCGAAACCATCCTCTGCTAGATGTCGTTTCTACATAGGGTTAATAACTTCTGTCATTGATGATATTGCATTAAAACAGCATTCTCCCCTCGGACAAACAGCTTTACAGAAAGCAGAGTGGCGCAGCGGAAGCGTGCTGGGCCCATAACCCAGAGGTCGATGGATCGAAACCATCCTCTGCTAGATGTCATTTTTACATAGGGTTAATAACTTCTGTCATTGATGATATTGCATTAAAACAGCATTCTCCCCTCGGACAAACCACTATAAGAAAAGCAGAGTGGCGCAACGGAAGCGTGCTGGGCCCATAACCCAGAGGTCGATGGATCGAAACCATCCTCTGCTAATTTTGTTTTTATAATGTCACTTTTCTGTTTAAGCACAACTGGCGTTGCATAAGATTAATTGGCACGTAGGGTTAACAACTTGTGTCATTTATGATATTGTATGAAAACGGCATTCTCCCCTTGCCAGCCACTATTTTGGTAACGGCTGCCCGAATTATTAACAACATGTAGTATTGTAGACGTGGCCTAAGTTAAAAAACAAAAAAATAATAATAATAATCTAAGCATTCCAAAATAGGCACTATGCCAAGAAGTTTTTCATGTGTTTTTTCATGGAAGGATTGGCATGCTTTGTCTGGAAAATAACTTTCCACAAGTGGAATAAGAAGATTTAGCTTAATGTATGAAAGCTTTAAGGATTTTGCATTTCTGTCTTTCAATGTAATCATTAGCTCATTGGTGTTGCAAACACAGGAATGAAAGTTTTCAGGAAAACATCCCACTCGTCCCTGGGTGGGCTTGAACCACCAACCTTTCGGTTAACAGCCGAACGCACTAACCGATTGCGCCACAGAGACAACCACTTGTGACTGTTTTCAGAGAAGCAGTGAGGATTATGACTTTAAACCTTCAGCATTTCAGAGGGCTTAGTGACCATAGCAGAAGAATTGACAGTTGTATCTCAACTGTTTATACATTATTTCATGATGGTGAGAACTTGTACTCCTAAATTGTCTTTACGAATCTTGAAGAAGAGATATGGAAAAAAAAGTCAGATATTCATGGTTTTTTATCATTTGGGAAGAAAGTGGCAAAAAGTTGGCACTTTCGAAGCTTGAAGAAGAGATTTGGAGAAAAAAAAGTCAGGAATTAATGTGTTTTATCATTTGTGAAGAAAGCACCATGAAAAGCAGAGTGGCGCAGCGGAAGCGTGCTGGGCCCATAACCCAGAGGTCGATGGATCGAAACCATCCTCTGCTAGATGTCGTTTCTACATAGGGTTAATAACTTCTGTCATTGATGATATTGCATTAAAACAGCATTCTCCCCTCGGACAAACAGCTTTACAGAAAGCAGAGTGGCGCAGCAGAAGCGTGCTGGGCCCATAACCCAGAGGTCGATGGATCGAAACCATCCTCTGCTAGATGTCATTTTTACATAGGGTTAATAACTTCTGTCATTGATGATATTGCATTAAAACAGCATTCTCCCCTCGGACAAACCACTATAAGAAAAGCAGAGTGGCGCAGCGGAAGCGTGCTGGGCCCATAACCCAGAGGTCGATGGATCGAAACCATCCTCTGCTAATTTTGTTTTTATAATGTCACTTTTCTGTTTAAGCACAACTGGCGTTGCATAAGATTAATTGGCACGTAGGGTTAACAACTTGTGTCATTTATGATATTGTATGAAAACGGCATTCTCCCCTTGCCAGCCACTATTTTGGTAACGGCTGCCCGAATTATTAACAACATGTAGTATTGTAGACGTGGCCTAAGTTAAAAAACAAAAAATTAATAATAATAATCTAAGCATTCCAAAATAGGCACTATGCCAAGAAGTTTTTCATGTGTTTTTTCATGGAAGGATTGGCATGCTTTGTCTGGAAAATAACTTTCCACAAGTGGAATAAGAAGATTTGGCTTAATGTTGGAAAGCTTTAAGGATTTTGCATTTCTGTCTTTCAATGTAATCATTAGCTCATTTGTGTTGCAAACACAGGAATGAAAGTTTTCAGGAAAACATCCCACTCATCCCTGGGTGGGCTTGAACCACCAACCTTTCGGTTAACAGCCGGAAGCGCTAACCGATTGCGCCACAGAGACAACCACTTGTGACTGTTTTCAGAGAAGCAGTGAGGATTATGACTTTAAACCTTCAGCATTCCAGAGGGCTTAGTGACCATAGCAGAAGAATTGACAGTTGTATCTCAACTGTTTATACATTATTTCATGATGGTGAGAACTTGTACTCCTAAATTGTCTTTACGAATCTTGAAGAAGAGATTTGGAAAAAAAAGTCAGATATTCATGGTTTTTTATCATTTGGGAAGAAAGTGGCAAAAAGTTGGCACTTTCGAAGCTTGAAGAAGAGATTTGGAGAAAAAAAAGTCAGGAATTAATGTGTTTTATCATTTGTGAAGAAAGCACCATGAAAAGCAGAGTGGCGCAGCGGAAGCGTGCTGGGCCCATAACCCAGAGGTCGATGGATCGAAACCAACCTCTGCTAGATGTCGTTTCTACATAGGGTTAATAACTTCTGTCATTGATGATATTGCATTAAAACAGCATTCTCCCCTCAGACAAACAGCTTTACAGAAAGCAGAGTGGCGCAGCGGAAGCGTGCTGGGCCCATAACCCAGAGGTCGATGGATCGAAACCATCCTCTGCTAGATGTCATTTTTACATAGGGTTAATAACTTCTGTCATTGATGATATTGCATGAAAACAGCATTCTCCCCTCAGACAAGCAGCTTTACAGAAAGCAGAGTGGCGCAGCGGAAGCGTGCTGTGCCCATAACCCAGAGGTCGATGGATCGAAACCATCCTCTGCTAGATGTCATTTTTACATAGGGTTAATAACTTCTGTCATTGATGATATTGCATTAAAACAGCATTCTGCCCTCGGACAAACCGCCATAAGAAAAGCAGAGTGGCGCAGCGGAAGCGTGCTGGGCCCATAACCCAGAGGTCGATGGATCGAAACCATCCTCTGCTAATTTTGTTTTTATAATGTCACTTTTCTGTTTAAGCACAACTGGCGTTGCATAAGATTAATTGGCACGTAGGGTTAACAACTTGTGTCATTTATGATATTGTATGAAAACGGCATTCTCCCCTTGCCAGCCACTATTTTGGTAACGGCTGCCCGAATTATTAACAACATGTAGTATTGTAGACGTGGCCTAAGTTAAAAAACAAAAAATGAATAATAATAATCTAAGCATTCCAAAATAGGCACTATGCCAAGAAGTTTTTCATGTGTTTTTTCATGGAAGGATTGGCATGCTTTGTCTGGAAAATAACTTTCCACAAGTGGAATAAGAAGATTTAGCTTAATGTTGGAAAGCTTTAAGGATTTTGCATTTCTGTCTTTCAATGTAATCATTAGCTCATTGGTGTTGCAAACACAGGAATGAAAGTTTTCAGGAAAACATCCCACTCGTCCCTGGGTGGGCTTGAACCACCAACCTTTCGGTTAACAGCCGAACACGCTAACCGATTGCGCCACAGAGACAACCACTTGTGACTGTTTTCAGAGAAGCAGTGAGGATTATGACTTTAAACCTTCAGCATTCCAGAGGGCTTAGTGACCATAGCAGAAGAATTGACAGTTGTATCTCAACTGTTTATACATTATTTCATGATGGTGAGAACTTGTACTCCTAAATTGTCTTTACGAATCTTGAAGAAGAGATTTGGAAAAAAAAGTCAGATATTCATGGTTTTTTATCATTTGGGAAGAAAGTGGCAAAAAGTTGGCACTTTCGAAGCTTGAAGAAGAGATTTGGAGAAAAAAAAGTCAGGAATTAATGTGTTTTATCATTTGTGAAGAAAGCACCATGAAAAGCAGAGTGGCGCAGCGGAAGCGTGCTTGGCCCATAACCCAGAGGTCGATGGATCGAAACCATCCTCTGCTAGATGTCGTTTCTACATAGGGTTAATAACTTCTGTCATTGATGATATTGCATTAAAACAGCATTCTCCCCTCGGACAAACAGCTTTACAGAAAGCAGAGTGGCGCAGCGGAAGCGTGCTGGGCCCATAACCCAGAGGTCGATGGATCGAAACCATCCTCTGCTAGATGTCATTTTTACATAGGGTTAATAACTTCTGTCATTGATGATATTGCATTAAAACAGCATTCTCCCCTCGGACAAACCACTATAAGAAAAGCAGAGTGGCGCAGCGGAAGCGTGCTGGGCCCATAACCCAGAGGTCGATGGATCGAAACCATCCTCTGCTAATTTTGTTTTTATAATGTCACTTTTCTGTTTAAGCACAACTGGCGTTGCATAAGATTAATTGGCACGTAGGGTTAACAACTTGTGTCATTTATGATATTGTATGAAAACGGCATTCTCCCCTTGCCAGCCACTATTTTGGTAACGGCTGCCCGAATTATTAACAACATGTAGTATTGTAGACGTGGCCTAAGTTAAAAAACAAAAAAATAATAATAATAATCTAAGCATTCCAAAATAGGCACTATGCCAAGAAGTTTTTCATGTGTTTTTTCATGGAAGGATTGGCATGCTTTGTCTGGAAAACAACTTTCCACAAGTGGAATAAGAAGATTTGGCTTAATGTTGGAAAGCTTTAAGGATTTTGCATTTCTGTCTTTCAATGTAATCATTAGCTCATTTGTGTTGCAAACACAGGAATGAAAGTTTTCAGGAAAACATCCCACTCATCCCTGGGTGGGCTTGAACCACCAACCTTTCGGTTAACAGCCGGAAGCGCTAACCGATTGCGCCACAGAGACAACCACTTGTGACTGTTTTCAGAGAAGCAGTGAGGATTATGACTTTAAACCTTCAGCATTCCAGAGGGCTTAGTGACCATAGCAGAAGAATTGACAGTTGTATCTCAACTGTTTATACATTATTTCATGATGGTGAGAACTTGTACTCCTAAATTGTCTTTACGAATCTTGAAGAAGAGATTTGGAAAAAAAAGTCAGATATTCATGGTTTTTTATCATTTGGGAAGAAAGTGGCAAAAAGTTGGCACTTTCGAAGCTTGAAGAAGAGATTTGGAGAAAAAAAAATCAGGAATTAATGTGTTTTATCATTTGTGAATAAAGCACCATGAAAAGCAGAGTGGTGCAGTGGAAGCGTGCTGGGCCCATAACCCAGAGGTCAATGGATCGAAACCATCCTCTGCTAGATGTCATTTTTACATAGGGTTAATAACTTCTGTCATTGATGATATTGCATTAAAACAGCATTCTCCCCTCGGACAAACAGCTTTACAGAAAGCAGAGTGGCGCAGCGGAAGCGTGCTGGGCCCATAACCCAGAGGTCGATGGATCGAAACCATCCTCTGCTAGATGTCATTTTTACATAGGGTTAATAACTTCTGTCATTGATGATATTGCATTAAAACAGCATTCTCCCCTCGGACAAACCACTAGAAGAAAAGCAGAGTGGCGCAGCGGAAGCGTGCTGGGCCCATAACCCAGAGGTCGATGGATCGAAACCATCCTCTGCTAATTTTGTTTTTATAATGTCACTTTTCTGTTTAAGCACAACTGGCGTTGCATAAGATTAATTGGCACGTAGGGTTAACAACTTGTGTCATTTATGATATTGTATGAAAACGGTATTCTCCCCTTGCCAGCCACTATTTTGGTAACGGCTGCCCGAATTATTAACAACATGTAGTATTGTAGACGTGGCCTAAGTTAAAAAACAAAAAATTAATAATAATAATCTAAGCATTCCAAAATAGGCACTATGCCAAGAAGTTTTTCATGTGTTTTTTCATGGAAGGATTGGCATGCTTTGTCTGGAAAATAACTTTCCACAAGTGGAATAAGAAGATTTAGCTTAATGTTGGAAAGCTTTAAGGATTTTGCATTTCTGTCTTTCAATGTAATCATTAGCTCATTTGTGTTGCAAACACAGGAATGAAAGTTTTCAGGAAAACATCCCACTCGTCCCTGGGTGGGCTTGAACCACCAACCTTTCGGTTAACAGCCGAACGCGCTAACCGATTGCGCCACAGAGACAACCACATGTGACTGTTTTCAGAGAAGCAGTGAGGATTATGACTTTAAACCTTCAGCATTCCAGAGGGCTTAGTGACCATAGCAGAAGAATTGACAGTTGTATCTCAACTGTTTATACATTATTTCATGATGGTGAGAACTTGTACTCCTAAATTGTCTTTACGAATCTTGAAGAAGAGATTTGGAAAAAAAAGTCAGATATTCATGGTTTTTTATCATTTGGGAAGAAAGTGGCAAAAAGTTGGCACTTTCGAAGCTTGAAGAAGAGATTTGGAGAAAAAAAAGTCAGGAATTAATGTGTTTTATCATTTGTGAAGAAAGCACCATGAAAAGCAGAGTGGTGCAGCGGAAGCGTGCTGGGCCCATAACCCAGAGGTCGATGGATCGAAACCATCCTCTGCTAGATGTCATTTTTACATAGGGTTAATAACTTCTGTCATTGATGATATTGCATGAAAACAGCATTCTCCCCTCGGACAAACAGCTTTACAGAAAGCAGAGTGGCGCAGCGGAAGCGTGCTGGGCCCATAACCCAGAGGTCGATGGATCGAAACCATCCTCTGCTAGATGTCATTTTTACATAGGGTTAATAACTTCTGTCATTGATGATATTGCATTAAAACAGCATTCTCCCCTCGGACAAACTGCCATAAGAAAAGCAGAGTGGCGCAGCGGAAGCGTGCTGGGCCCATAACCCAGAGGTCGATGGATCGAAACCATCCTCTGCTAATTTTGTTTTTATAATGTCACTTTTCTGTTTAAGCACAACTGGCGTTGCATAAGATTAATTGGCACGTAGGGTTAACAACTTGTGTCATTTATGATATTGTATGAAAACGGCATTCTCCCCTTGCCAGCCACTATTTTGGTAACGGCTGCCCGAATTATTAACAACATGTAGTATTGTAGACGTGGCCTAAGTTAAAAAACAAAAAATTAATAATAATAATCTAAGCATTCCAAAATTGGCACTATGCCAAGAAGTTTTCCCTGTTTTTTCATGGAAGGATTGGCATGCTTTGTCTGGAAAATAACTTTCCACAAGTGGAATAAGAAGATTTAGCTTAATGTTGGAAAGCTTTAAGGATTTTGCATTTCTGTCTTTCAATGTAATCATTAGCTCATTGGTGTTGCAAACACAGGAATGAAAGTTTTCAGGAAAACATCCCACTCATCCCTGGGTGGGCTTGAACCACCAACCTTTCGGTTAACAGCCGAACGCGCTAACCGATTGCGCCACAGAGACAACCACTTGTGACTGTTTTCAGAGAAGCAGGAATTAATGTCAGGAAAAAGTCAGGAATTAATGTGTTTTATCATTTGTGATGAAAGTGCCACGAAAAACAGAGTGGCGCAGCGGGAGCGTGCTGGGCCCATAACCCAGAGGTCGATGGATCGAAACCATTCTCTGGTAGATGTCATTTTTACATAGGGTTCATAACTTCTGTCATTGATGATATTGCATGAAAACAGCATTCTCCCCTCGGACAAACAGCTTTACAGAAAGCAGAGTGGCGCAGCGGAAGCGTGCTGGGCCCATAACCCAGAGGTCGATGGATCGAAACCATCCTCTGCTAGATGTCATTTTTACATAGGGTTAATAACTTCTGTCATTGATGATATTGCATAAAAACAGCATTCTCCCCTCGGACAAACAGCTTTACAGAAAGCAGAGTGGCGCAGCGGAAGCGTGCTGGGCCCATAACCCAGGGGTCGATGGATCGAAACCATCCTCTGCTAGATGTCATTTTTACATAGGGTTAATAACTTCTGTCATTGATGATATTGCATTAAAACAGCATTCTCCCCTCGGACAAACCATTATACGAAAAGCAGAGTGGCGCAGCGGAACCGTGCTGGGCCCATAACCCAGAGGTCGATGGATCGAAACCATCCTCTGCTAGATGTCATTTTTACATAGGGTTAATAACTTCTGTCATTGATGATATTGCATTAAAACAGCATTCTCCCCTCGGACAAACCACTATAAGAAAAGCAGAGTGGCGCAGCGGAAGCGTGCTGGGCCCATAACCCAGAGGTCGATGGATCGAAACCATCCTCTGCTAATTTTGTTTTTATAATGTCACTTTTCTGTTTAAGCACAACTGGCGTTGCATAAGATTAATTGGCACGTAGGGTTAACAACTTGTGACATTTATGATATTGTATGAAAACGGCATTCTCCCCTTGCCAGCCACTATTTTGGTAACGGCTGCCCGAATTATTAACAACATGTAGTATTGTAGACGTGGCCTAAGTTAAAAAACAAAAAATTAATAATAATAATCTAAGCATTCCAGAGGGCTTAGTGACTATAGCAGAAGAATTGACAGTTGTATCTCAACTGTTTATACATTATTTCATGATGGTGAGAACTTGTACTCCTAAATTGTCTTTACGAATCTTGAAGAAGAGATTTGGAAAAAAAAGTCAGATATTCATGGTTTTTTATCATTTGGGAAGAAAGTGGCAAAAAGTTGGCACTTTCTAAGCTTGAAGAAGAGATTTGGAGAAAAAAAAGTCAGGAATTAATGTGTTTTATCATTTGTGAAGAAAGCGCCATGAAAAGCAGTGTGGCGCAGCGGAAGCGTGCTGGGCCCATAACCCAGAGGTCGATGGATCGAAACCATCCTCTGCTAGATGTCGTTTTTACATAGGGTTAATAACTTCTGTCATTGATGATATTGCATTAAAACAGCATTCTCCCCTCGGACAAACAGCTTTACAGAAAGCAGAGTGGCGCAGCACAAGCGTGCTGGGCCCATAACCCAGAGGTCGATGGATCGAAACCATCCTCTGCTAGATGTCGTTTTTACATAGGGTTAATAACTTCTGTCATTGATGATATTGCATTAAAACAGCATTCTCCCCTCGGACAAACCACTATAAGAAAAGCAGAGTGGCGCAGCGGAAGCGTGCTGGGCCCATAACCCAGAGGTCGATGGATCGAAACCATCCTCTGCTAATTTTGTTTTTATAATGTCACTTTTCTGTTTAAGCACAACTGGCGTTGCATAAGATTAATTGGCACGTAGGGTT